>NC_084742.1:12050203-12057703 GCF_033978785.1 Entelurus aequoreus | reverse complement strand
GTTCACTCGTTCTGCCTGCATTGTCTTTGCCACACCGGTTCATGTCTCTTGCTGACCAAGTAAGTCATAGTCCATGTCATAGCTTCTGCTAACCAGCAGCTTCTTTTGTGTTTTAGGCACGCTTGCCTTTTTTGTTGTATTTTTGTGTTTGTGGTAGTGAGTGATTTTGTTAAATAAATCCAAGCCTACCTTCACGCTGTCGTCCCGAAGCCGTCTTTTGCGTTGGAAGAACAACCCCGCAGCAAGCTGCGTCCCCCCATTTGACAATGTGGAGTTATGTACTTAACAAAAAAAAGGTGAAACAACTGAAAACATGTTTTGTATTCTAATTTCTTCAAAATAGCCACCCTTTGCTCTGATTACGGCTTTGCACACTCTTGGCATTCTCTCGATGAGCTTCAAGCACACCTGTGAAGTGAAAACCATTTTAGGTGACTACCTCTTGAAGCTCATTGAGAGAATGGCAGGAGTGTGCGAAAAAGTAATCAGAGCAAAGGGTGGCTATTTGGAAGAAATTTAGAATATAAAACATGTTTTTAGTTGTTTCATCTTTTTTTGTTCAGTACAGAACTCCACATGTGTTCATTCATAGTTGTGATGCCTTCAGTGACAATCTAGGTGAGCCCAAACTTTTGGCCTGTACTGTATATGTACCTCTTAAAAAATATAATTATTTATCAAATATATTTAAAAATATTTATCAACACATGGCATACAATTTTACTGTATTTATTTAATAACACACTGTATCTTTTTCATTATTATACCTCATCATACATTTTATGTTCTCACTGTCCAATTTAACATGTTATCGCACATGATTAATTGCAAAAAAAACCACGTTTTTTTAAGTCACAGTCATCATGTATCAACGCAGATTAATCGCCCAATGTTTTTTTTAACGCACATGTTCCTTTACCATACCTGTGTATAGTTGCCTTAAAGTTAAAGTACCAATGATTGTCACACACACACTAGGTGTAGCGAAATTATTCTCTGCATTTGACCCATCACCCTTGATCACCCCCTGGGAAGTAAGGGGAGCAGTGAGCAGCGGCGGCTGCCGCGCCCGGGAAGCAGTGGCCGAAGGGGGCGGTGGTTGCTTTAGGCTAAGCGATCAGGCCGGTGCGTTCAACAGGGCCATTTTTTAAAAAAATCATTACAATTTCACTCCAAAATAAGCCCGAACAGGACTGTGGAACAAACTGAGATCGGTAGGTCGTGAGTTCAAACCCCGGCCGAGTCATACCAAAGACTATAAAAATTTGACCCTTTACCTCCCTGCTTGGCACTCAGCATCAAGGGTTGGAATTGGGGGTTAAATCACCAAAAATGATTCCCGAGCGCGGCCACCGCTGCTGCTCACTGCTCCCCTCACCTCCCAGGGGGTGGACAAGGGGATGGGTCAAATGCAGAGGACACATTTCACTACACCTAGTGTGTGTTTTACAATCATTGGTACTTTAAAGGCCTACTGAAAGCCACTACTACCGACCACGCAGTCTGATAGTTTATATATCAATGATGAAATCTTAACATTGCAACACATGCCAATACGGCCGGGTTAACTTATAAAGTGACATTTTAAAATTCCCGCCACACTTCCGGTTGAAAATCTCCTTTGAATATGATTTATGCGCGGGACGTCAGAAAATGCACGTGTTTGGGCCCTATTGGACACAACACACAAAGCTCTGTTTTCTTCGACAAAATTCCACAGTATTCTGGACATCTGTGTTAGTGAATCTTTTGCAATTTGTTTAATGAACAATGGAGGCTGCAAAGAAGAACGTTGTAGGTGGGATCGATCGGTGTATTAGCGGCTAAGTACAACACTTACAGCAACACAACAAGGACTATTTACCCTGATAGAAGACGCCTAGCTGATGCTTGCCGTCCTTCGTCGCGCCGTCGATCGCTGGAACGCAGGTGAGCACGGCTGTTGATGGGAAGATGAGGGCTGGCTGGCGTAGGTGGAGCGCTAATGTTTTATCATAGTTCTGTGAGTTCCGGTTGCTAAGTTGCTAAATTAGCCTTAGCGTCGTCAGCAACAGCATAGTTAAGCCTTAACAGGCTGAGAATTTTTAACCGTGTAGTTACATGTACATGGTTTAATAGTATTTTTGCTCTTCTGTCTATCCTTCCAGTCAGGGGTTTATTTATTTTGTTTCTATCTTCATTTGAGAACGATGCTAGCACGTTAGCTCAGTAGCTAAGTGTGTCACCGATGTATTGTCTTGGAGATAAAAGTCACTTTAAATGTCCATTTCGCGTGCTTGACTCTCATTTTCAAGAGGATATAGTATCCGAGGTGGTTTAAAATACAAATCCGTGATACACAATAGAAAAAGGAGAGAGTACATAGTTCTGTGAGTTCCGGTTGCTAAATTAGCCTTAGGGTCGTTAGCAACAGCATTGTTAAGCCTTACCAGGCTGAGAATTTTTAACCGTGTAGTTACATGTTCATGGTTTAATAGCATTTTTGCTCTTCTGTCTATCCTTCCAGTCAGGGGTTTATTTATTTTGTTTCTATCTTCATTTGAGAACGATGCTATCACGTTAGCTCAGTAGCTAAGTGTGTCACCGATGTATTGTCTTGGAGATAAAAGTTACTTTAAATGTCCATTTCGCATGCTCGACTCTCATTTTCAAGAGGATATAGTATCCGAGGTGGTTTAAAATACAAATCTGTGATCCACAATAGAAAAAGGAGAGAGTGTGGAATCCAATGAGCCAGCTTGTACCTAAGTTACGGTCAGAGCGAAAAAAGATACGTCCATCACTGCCTCTCAAGTCCTTCACTGTAACGTTCCTCATCTACGAATCTTTCATCCTCGCTCAAATTAATGGGGTAATCGTCACTTTCTCGGTCCGAATCTCTCTCGCTCCATTGTAAACAATGGGGAATTGTGAGGAATACTAGCTCCTGTGACGTCACGCTACTTCCGGTACAGGCAAGGCTTTTTTTTTATCAGCGAGCAAAAGTTGCGAACTTTATCGTCGATTTTCTCTACTAAATCCTTTCAGCAAAAATATGGCAATATCGCGAAATGATCAAGTATGACACATAGAATGGATCTGCTATTCCCGTTTAAATTTAAAAAAATCATTTCAGTAGGCCTTTAACTTTAACCGTTGGCAAGTTTTGAGCAAACAACTGTAGTGCATTCAAGTGAACCACTTTTTTTTTTCAAGTTTAAAAAATGACATTCTGACACTACATTTGCATTAACCTCCATGTAATGTTTTTTTTTTAAAGTTAATTTAAATTATGCAATTTAATGCAAATAATCACAATTAAAATGTGTGATTAATCTCCTATAAAAATAAAACAATCATTTGACAGATATATGTTCAGTATTATTTGTTACATTCTTAACGCCACTTTTTTTTTCTATTTTATTTTTGGACTACCATCATGTATCCCACTGGGTAAACTCCATGTTGCCAGTAAAAACACAGCTATATCAAAGCCAACGTGACACAACAACAGTAATAACAGCCCGTAACCACCATACGAGTGACAAACTGTGTTTCTGGTGTATTTCAAGTGCAGCACGTCTGCCATTTTTGTGTTGTTTGGCGTCGCCTTTCTTCATGGCTATTATCTCTCAGCCAATAAAAGGCGCTCACATTAAATCAAAAAATGTGAGACAATTCCATTACTGTTTTTCTCCCCGCCATCATTTCCCTCCTACGTTTGCTCTGTGACACTCCTTTTGTCTTCTGCCGCCAAACACCGCTTTCCAGGGCCTTGGACTCCCGCCGCGTCTTTGTCCCGTTTTCAGACGGCGGCGCGGCGTTCATCGGTCCGCGTCATAAAATGAGTACGCGGGAATGAAGCCGTCAAAACGCGCGGAAACAATGGTGCCCGTTCCTTTCCCGCTCTTGTTTATTACACCCGCCTGGGGTGTATTTTCTACTGACAATGGCGTTGTTCCCACCCCCCCCCCCGACAAGCCGGCAGCACAATGGTCCTTCAGTACCGTGGAGCTGGCAGCTTGACTCAAGTGGTCCATCAATGAAGAGCAGAGTCAAGCATGAGGACACCAAACGAGAGCTAAATAAGTTCACCTTTGACCTTCCATCGCGCCCACAATGAACTCGATGACGACAAAATCCTGCAGAACGTATTTGTGTGAATACAAATTTGAGTTGGAAATCACTTGGGTTTTTGAACTTAATCACACGTTATTAGAATGTAGGATCATTAGCATCCATGAATATTCAGCACCGTTTCCTTGAATAAATTAAATAAACGGCATCCAACACAGTCGTTTCAGTCATTTTGTGTGTGCCGGATGCTTTCCAGACATTTATCATATTATTAAATTAGCCTAAATTGGAAGGATAAAAAGGAGCAACACATTTGTTCTTTAAGAGCAAAAATGTCCTTTTGAGAAAGCATTTAAAGGCCTACTGAAATGTTTTTTTTATTTATTTAAACGGGGATAGCGGATCCATTCTATGTGTAATACTTGATCATTTCGCGATATTGCCATATTTTTGCTGAAAGGATTTAGTAGAGAACATTGACGATAAAGTTCGCAACTTTTGGTCGCTGATAAAAAAAAAGCCTCGCCTGTACCGGAAGTAGCGTGACGTCGCAGGTTGAAAGGCTCCTCACATTTCCCCATTGTTTACACCAGCAGCGAGAGCGATTCGGACCGAGAAAGCGACGATTACCCCAATAATTTGAGCCAGGACGAAAGATTCGTGGATGAGGAACGTGAGAGTGAAGGACTAGAGTGCAATGCAGAACGTATCTTTTTTCGCTCTGACCGTAACTTAGGTACAAGGGCTCATTAGATTCCACACTCTCTCCTTTTTCTATTGTGGATCACGGATTTGTATTTTAAACCACCTCGGATACTATATCCTCTTGAAAATGACAGTCGAGAACGCGAAATGGACATTCACAGTGACTTCTATCTCCACAACAATACATGGGTGAAGCACTTTAGCTACGGAGCTAACGTGATAGCATCGTGCTTAAATGCAGATAGAAACAAAAGAAATAAGCCCCTGACTGGAAAGATAGACAGCAGATCAACAATACTACTAACAGGAGACACCAAATCAAACGGTTAATGCTGTGCCGCCTGTCAAAGCCTAGCAATGCTGTTGCTAACGACGCCATTGAAGCTAACTTAGCTACAGGACCTCGTCAGGGCTATGATAAAAACATTATCTCTCCACCTACGCAAGCCCTCATCTGCTCATCAACACCCGTGCTCACCTGCGTTCCAGCGATCGACGGCGCGACGAAGGACTTCACCCGATCATCGATGCGGTCGGCGGCTAGCGTCGGATAGCGCGTCTGCAATCCGAGTCAAAGTCCTCCTGGTTGTGTTGCTGCAGCCAGCCGCTAATACACCGATCCCACCGACAGCTTTCTTCTTTGCAGTCTCCATTGTTCATTAAACAAATTGCAAAAGATTCACCAACACAGATGTCCAGAATACTGTGGAATTTTGCGATGAAAACAGAGCTGTTTGTATTGGATACAATGTGTCCCAATACTTCCGTTTCAACCATCGATGTCACGCGCAAACATCATCATACATAGACGTTTTCAACCGGAAGTTTAGCGGGAAATTTAAAATTGCACTTTATAAGTTAATTGGCATGTGTTGCAATGTTAAGATTTCATCATTGATATATAAACTATCAGACTGCGTGGTCGGTAGTAGTTGGTTTCAATAGGCCTTTAATATTGTTTGAATGACAACAGAAACAAATGCAATCCATAATTTAATCTTTATATATGTCCTCCAGATGGCGCTACACTTTTCCCATTCAGAGCATGCAGAACACATTAACACTGTGACACTGCAAGGGTGCCTTGCTCCTGATATAGGTGTCAATAACAACAGTGAAGAAACATACTTCTTGGTTTTTTAGCAATATGTCATTTAGGATCGGGAGTGTGATTGTTTTTATTTTATGTGTATGTGTTCTCAATCAAACACTGTAAAATAAGAATGCATGAAAATAAATACTGCTTTTAATCATTTACGGATTTTAGGATCCAAGAAAAATAAAATAAGTAATATTAAAAAACAGTGAAGCGACAAAAAAATACCAAAATATGATGAATTGATACTGTATGTTTACTGTATTTTCATTATTGGTAATAAAAATACTATAGTATTATAATATTACACATTTATTTTAATAATATTACATATTAATCAATCAAAATTGATAATTCCATATTATCACATTTCTATTAATAATATTATTATTATTAGTAAGTAATATTTTTTTTAAATAAAATGAACTATTGTTTATTATGAAAAATAATAACATTAATAATACAATTTGTAATAAACTATAGAAATTATATTATGGACCATTTGTAATTGTATACATGTTTGAAATAAACGTATTCATCCATCCATCCATTTTCTACCACTTGTCCCTTTCGGGGTCGCGGGGGGTGCTGGAGCCCATCTCAGCTACATTCGGGCGAGAGGCGGGGTACACCCTGGACAAGTCGCCACCTCATCGCACGACCATCACAGATAGACAGGCAATATGTATATGTGCTTAGCTCCCGTTTTTTACCTGGTCTCAAACTATGCCCCCTGTAAGAGTTTAGTTTGGGACTTGTTTTTTTTCTCCTCCTCTTTCCCCCAAGATTACCATTTTCCCTACCATGTGGCGACCCGATCAGTGTTGCCGTTCTACCCACCCTGGAACTGTATGTCTGTTCTTGGGCGGGTTTGTACTGAAATTGTAATTTTGTTGTACTTTTTAGGTGCAATGACAATAAAGTTCCATTCATCCATTCATCCAACAATACATTTTATTTTAGTAATATTAAATATTGTTTATTATGCCTGATAATACGAAACCCAAAACCAGTGAAGTTGGCACGTTGTGTAAATCGTAAATAAAAAGAGAATACAATGATTTGCAAATCCTTTTCAACCTATATTCAATTGAATAGACTGCAAAGACAAGATACTTAACGTTCTAACTGGAAAACATTTATTTGCAAATATTAGCTCACTTGGAATTTGATGCCTGCAACAAGTTTAAAAAAAGCTGGCACATGTGGCAAAAAAGACTGAGAAAGTTGAGGAATGCTCATTAAACACTTATTTGGAACATCCCACAGGTGAACAGGCTAATTGGGAACAGGTGGGTGCCATGATTGGGTATGAAAGCAGCTTCCTTGAAAAGCTCAGTCATTCACAAACAAGGATGGGGCGAGGGTCACCGCTTTGTCAACAAATGCGTGAGCAAATTGTCGAACAGTTTAAGAACAACATTTTTCAACGAGCTATTGCAAAGAGTTTAGGGATTTCACCATCTACGGTCCGTAATATCATCAAAGGGTTCAGAGAATCTGGAGAAATCACTGCACATAAGCGATGATCTCTCAGGTGGTACTGCATCAAAAAGAGACATCAGTGTGTAAAGGATATCACCACATGGGCTCAGGAACACTTCAGAAAACCACTGTCAGTAACTATAGATTGTCGCTACATC
>NC_084742.1:11922703-12045203 GCF_033978785.1 Entelurus aequoreus | reverse complement strand
TGCTGCAAGGGGTTCTGGGTATTTGTTCTGTTGTGTTTATGTTGTGTTACGGTGCGGATGTTCTCCCGAAATGTGTTTGTCATTCTGGCTTGGTGTGGGTTCACAGTGTGGCGCATATTTGTAACAGTGTTAAAGTTGTTTATACGGCTGTTGTCTGTTGACCAAGTATGCCTTGCATTCACTTGTGTGTGTGTGAAAAGCCGTAGATATTATGTGATTGGGCCGGCACGCTAAGGCAGTGCCTTTAAGGCACGCCCCCAATATTGTTGTCAGGGTGGACATCGGGAGAAATTCGGGAGAATGGTTGCCTCAACAAGCTATCCATCCACTTGGGTAAAACAGAATCCATCCTGTTTGGGTCCCACATCAAACTTAAGAGAGTCAATGACTTCACCATAAAAGTAGGTGACAGTGTCATCACCAGGAAATATGAGGTCACCTACCTAGGTTCCATTCTAGAGGCTAACCTTTCCTGTGATAAAATGGCAACCAAGGTAATCAAAAAGGTTAACCAACGAACGAGATTTCTGTACAGAATCTCCTCTCTGGTCAACAAAAGCACCTAGAGGATTCTGGCGGGAACTCTCGTTCAACCCTTTTTCGATTACGCATGCACCTCCTGGTACCCTAGCACCTCCAAAACCCTCAAATCTAAACTCCAAACATCTCAGAACAAGCTAGTCAGGTTACTTCTAGACCTCCACCCCAGATCCCACCTCACTCCTACCCACTTCTCTAAAGTGGGCTGGCTCAAGGTGGAGGACAGAGTTAAACAACTTGCACTGAGCCTAGTCTATAAAATCCGCTACACCTCCCTGATACCGAAGTACATGTCAAACTACTTCCTTAACGTAAATAACCGCCATAACCACAACACCAGGGGGTGCTCCACTAACCACGTTAAACCCAGATTCCGAACTAACAAAGGTCTTAACTCATTCTCTTTCTATGCCACATCAATGTGGAATGCGCTCCCAACAGGTATAAAAGAAAGGGCATCTCTATCCTCCTTCAAAAGCGCAATAAAAGTTCACCTCCAGGCAGCTACAACCCTAAACTAACACCCTCCCCGGATTGCTAATAATCAAATGTAAACAATCAAATGCAGATACTTTTTCTTTTTCTTATGCCTTCTGATCTCTCTCTCTCTCTCTCTCTCTCTCTCTCTCTCTCTATGTCCACTACTTGATGTCCATATCCCCCCCCACGCCCCCTCCCTCCACACCCCTGATTGTAAATAATGTAAATAATTCAATGTGATTATCTTGTGTGATGACTGTATTATGATGATAGTATATATGATAGTATATATCTGTATCATGAATCAATTTAATTGGACCCCGACTTAAACAAGTTGAAAAACTTATTCGGGTGTTACCATTTAGTGGTCAATTGTACGGAATATGTACTTCACTGTGCAAACTACTAATAAAAGTCTCAATCAATCAAAGCCTCGGGAGATTTTCGGGGGGGGGGCACTGAAATTCGGGAGTCTCCCGGGAAAATCGGGAGGGTTGGCAAGTATGACTGGGAGACGCAACTGCTCTGTACTGCTCCCTACGTCCGTGTACCACTCCGTACAGCTGCGTTTTAAAAAGTCATACATTTTACTTTTTCAAACTGATAACGATAATATCCGATATTACATTATAAAGCATTTATCGGCCGATAATATCGGCAGTCCGATATTATCGGACATCTCTACAAAAATGTTTTGCATACAAACGGTTGACAGCTAGCTTAGCTGTGCGCTCCAACGGCAAGTAAAATCTCATTCTTACCGTGCTCGCTAGCAGGCGTCCGTTAGCGTGTTGTTGATTAAAAGTTTCTAAGTAATTGAAAAGTAATTTAACATTATAAAAACGACTATATGGAGAAAATTGCTCGCAGATTGCGCCATCTTGTTTATTATTGCTTCTGGTCCGTGTGAGGAAATAATGTGGCATTGATTTAGTAGGCTAACACCGCCGCACCTTCATCATCATCCTAAATTAGCCCATTCTTACATTTAAATGTAAACACCATCTATTTTAAACCCCGTAATAGAACCCCGGAAATAATGCTTTCTTTCTGATATAAACAAGAACATTCAATGTCTGGGGGGGAGAAAAACAGGGCTTTAATCACATTGCGTTGCTTGAAAGGAGCCGTTCTAAATCTTGCTCATAACGCGCGCTGGACACCGTGTTGTACAAGCAGAAGCGAGGCTAAAGGAGGTGAAAAAACACGAGAGGAGGATAGAGAACAAAAAAGACAGAACCAATGGAGTGGAGCGCTGCTCTCCAGTCACGTAAGCTCCAATGCTGGATGAGTGATGAAATTCGCCGAGCTGATGTGCCCAAACACGCCATTAGTTGCATCATGTTTCTTTTCCTTTGGAAAAAAAAAGGGGATACTTTATTCGGGTTTGTTTGCCTGAATGACGTTGCAATCATTTTGACAGTTTTGGAAAAGAAACAGACATTTGTCCGCCGAAGTTTGTCAAGTGTTGGCATTTTTTACTTACGTACACTGTACAACTCGCTGGAATATAAAGACAATATAACATACATCCATAAATGTGGATGCATATGCAAAAGTGCAATATATTTATCTGTACAATAATCTATTTATTTATATCTGCCCCTTATTGCTCTTATATCTTGTTAGTGATTCCCAGAGCCCAAAAAAAGTCTGCGGGCTATAGAGCGTTTTCTATTCGGGCTCCAGTACTCTGGAATGCCCTCCGGGTAACAGTTAGAGATGCTACCTCAGTAGAAGCATTTAAGTCCCATCTTAAAACTCATTTGTATACTCTAGCCTTTAAATAGACCCCCTTTTTAGACCAGTTGATCTGCCGTTTCTTTTATTTTCTGCTCTGCCCCCCTCTCCCTTGCGGAAGGGGAGGGCACAGGTCCGGAGTCCATGGATGAAGTGCTGGCTGTCCAGAGTCGGGACCCGGGGTGGACCGCTCGCCTGTGCATCGGTTGGAGACATCTCTGCGATGCTGAACCGTCTCCGCTCGGGATGGTCTCCTGCTGGCCCCCACTATGGACTCGACTCTCACTATTATGTTAGATCCACTAAGGACTGGACTTTCGCAATATTATGCTAGACCCACTCAACGCCCATTGCATCCGGTCTCCCCTAGGGGGGTCACCCCCCACATCTGCAATCCTCTCCAAGGTTTATCATAGTCATTCACATTGACATCCCACTGGGTTGTGAGTTTTTTCTTGCCCTTATGTGGGATCTGAACCGAGGATTTCGTTGTGGCTTATGTAGCCCTTTGAAACACTTGTGATTTAGGGCTATATAAATAAACATTGATTGATTGATTGATATCCTGCACTACAACGATCAAATGCAACAAAATGGTGTTCTTATCTCTACTGTAAAGTTCAAATTTAAATGACAATAGAAGAAAGTCTTAGTGTAGACATAGCCTTAGGCTATGTCTACACTAAGCCAGATAACCCCTTAAACAAACAATTATTTAGCCTAAGCCCCGTTTCAGCCACACTAAACTATCGTTTAAGGTCCCCCTCATCGGACAATTTTTTACACGGGTAAGTGCGCCGTGTATTTCTTGAATCTCCGGCTCTTAGCTTTGTATGGACTCATTGATCGTTTACAAACCGAGTTCGGAGAGGAAGTGACGCCAGAATGTCTAAGTCTCTAAGTCTGTAGTCGTTGGGTAAAGTATGTACACAGAACTACTTTGTTTGTCTTTTTCTTCATTATCAGTATTGTTCAGATCTATAATTTTATACTTTATCTACATGTTTTTGGCCTTTTTTGGGGGAAATCTTCTAGCGACAAATTGCAAATTTTTCTAATGGAGTTTGTCATGTGTTGACATGATTGACATAGCCATACATACACAAAACTTGTTATCTGTCCTCTTGTTTATTACTAATTTTACAGATTTGTTCAGATCCCTAATTGTATACTTTACATGTTTTTGACAAATTTGGGGGTAAAACTTTTAGAGAGCAAAGAATTGCTAATTTTGCAATTAAGTTGTTCATGTGTTGACATAGCCATTGGGTCAAATTCAGTATGTACACACAAATACTGTTTTGTCTTTTTCTTCATCACCAACACTACAGATTTATTCAGATCCATAATTGTATACTTTATTTTCTATTGTTTGACAATTTTGGGGGTACAACTACTACAGAAGTCTTAAATCACTTTTTTTTTTTCAATAGAGTTTGTCATGTATCGACATAGCCATTGGGTAAAATACAGTATATACTGTACATACAATTAACTTTTCTGTCCTTTACTTTACCACCAAAGCTACTGGTTAGTTAATTGTATACTTTATTTATTTACTTATTTTAGACATTTTTAGAGGGTAAAAAATCGTGAGAAACAGCATTTTTTTCTCCAGGGGAGTTGTTTTTCTGTCTTTTTTAAAATC
The DNA here is from genome assembly GCF_033978785.1 of Entelurus aequoreus. Lineage (NCBI taxonomy): Eukaryota > Metazoa > Chordata > Actinopteri > Syngnathiformes > Syngnathidae > Entelurus > Entelurus aequoreus. The sequence goes on along the minus strand of NC_084742.1, from coordinate 12,040,795 downwards.
CCCAATACTACGGATTTGTTTAGATCCATAATAGTATACTTTATTTACATGTTTTTTTGTTTTTTTGACAATCCATGCATTTGGAGAAAATCCATGATGATTGGTTGGTGTTTGTATGATGAGTCGTAATTGGCTAAGGTTTGGGCGAAACATTACGGACTGGTCAAATAGAGGCAAGATAAGGCGGGTCATCAAAACTAGTAAGTCAAATCATAACAGTCACACACTCATGTCACATAACGACAGGGAGTCGGAGACAGAGGGACGCTTCAAGCTGACGACTCAAAAAATAAAGGGAAATATACTTGAAAATGGCAGAGAAATTCTCTCCTGCAGATTAGTTTTTTCTTTTAATATGTGAAGTGAATTATATTTATATAGCGCTTTTCTCTACACTTTAAAAAATGCTGGGTTATTTTGATAACCCAATTTATGAGTTGCGAGTGTTGGGTTAAATTTTTGAGTTATTTTTATGAAGAGCAATCCATTTTTTGGGTTATAAGGGTATTATTTTAACTCAAGTGCTGTGTTTTCAAGACTATCAACCATGATTGGGTTGTTGTTCAATGAGTAACACCTTTTTGGGTAAAAGGACTTTTTTATAAAAAGGTACTTTTTTCTTGAAGGGAATTTTATTAAGGATTAATCTCATTAACATTACCAATGTTAATGAGACAATAATGAGTTTAATGTACATCTTATGTACATTAAAATATGCATTGAGTTTGCATAACTCAACTTTTGGGTTAAATTATTTAACCAAACAGTTTGGTTGGGAATAACCCAACATTAAGTTATCATAACTCAACTTTTTGGTTAAATAATTCAACGCAAGCGTTGGGTTGAAAAAATTAACCCAAAATGTTGAGTTAAAATAACTCAAATAAGGGGTTCGTCCTTTTCTGAACCAGCAGTTGGGTTAAAATTGGGTAATTTTTTAACCCAACATTTTTTAGTGTGTAACAACTCAAAGCGCTTTACATAGTAAAACCGATTATCTATCTTTTAATCTAATTGAAACCAGTGTGGGTGGCACTGGGAGCAGGTTAGGTGTCTTGCCGAAGGACACAACAGCAGTGACTAGGATAGTGGAGGATCGAACCTGGAACCCTCTAGTTGCTGGCACGACCGCTCTACTAACTGAAGATGATGTGTGGGAAACCCACAATAATGCGTGTCCTTGGCCATATGTAGACAAATGTATGCGTTTAGAGAAAACAATGCCCAAAACCTTAGTTTGTTGTTGTTTACTCTGTAAACCAAAATCATAACTGTTCTCTTCATTTAAGACGTGGAACACAAATTTAGGAAAACACATTAAGATGAGTTGAGTTAATGAAAAGTTTTTACTGCACACAACCCTTACTAATTGTTCTCATACAACACAAAAGGCATTGTTTTTTTTGGTCAAAATACAGATAGATGCTGTTTTTGTTTTTTACTGTAGGTAGAGAAAATGAATAACATTATAGAGGTGGGCCAAAGAAAAGGCAAACTGAATAACTACATACAGTGGAGTGCGAGGACCCCTAAAGGTAGTTGTAGGGTGTCCCTAGCTCAGGGGTCACCAACCTTTTTGAAACCAAGAGCTACTTCTTGGGTACTGATTACCGGTAATGTGAAGGGCTACCAGTTTGATACACACTTAAATAAATTGCCAGAAATAGCCAATTTGCTCAATTTACCTTTAACTCTGTTATTATTAGTAATTAATGATATTTACACTTAATTGAACGGTTTAAAAGAGGAGAAAACACGAAAAAAATGACAATTCAATTTTGAAACATAGTTTATCTTCAATTTCGACTCTTTAAAATTCAAAATTCAACCGAAAAAAAGAAGAGAAAAACTTAAAAAAAGAATTTATGCAACATCATTAGTAATTTTTCCTGATTAAGATTAATTTTAGAATTTTGATGACATGTTTTAAATAGGTTAAAATCCAATCTACACTTTGTTAGAATATATAACAAATTGAACCAAGCTATATTTCTAACAAAGACAAATCATTATTTCTTCTAGATTTTCCAGAACAAAAATTTTAAAATAAATTCAAAAGACTTTGAAATAAGATTTAAATTTGATTCTACAGATTTTCTAGATTTGCCAGAATAATTTTTTTGAATTTTAATCATAATAAGTTTGAAGAAATATTTCACAAATATTCTTCGTCGAAAAAACAGAAGCTAAAATGAAGAATTAAATTAAAATGTATTTATTATTCTTTACAATAATTTAAAAAAATACTTGAACATTGATTTAAATTGTCAGGAAAGAAGAGGAAGGAATTTAAAAGGTAAAAAGGTATATGTGTTTAAAAATCCTAAAATCATTTTTAAGGTTGTATTTTTTCTCTAAAATTGTCTTTCTGAAAGTTATAAGAAGCAAAGTAAAACATGTAATAAATGTATTTAAACAAGTGAAGACCAAGTCTTTAAAATATTTTCTTGGATTTTCAAATTCTATTTGAGTTTTGTCTCTCTTAGAATTAAAAATGTCGGGCAAAGCGAGACCAGCTTGCTAGTAAATAAACAAAATTTAAAAAATAGAGGCAGCTCACTGGTAAGTGCTGCTATTTGAGCTATTTTTAGAACAGGCCGGCGGGCTACTCATCTGGTCCTTACGGGCTACCTGGTGCCCGCGGGCACCGCGTTGGTGTCCCCTACCTTAGCTAAATGACAGATAGTTAATAGTAATGGACCCTTATTGTGGGGGGGTCCCCACATCTGCGATCCCTTCCAAGGTTTCTCGTTGTTCCCTTTGGGTCGAGTTTTTTCTTGCCCTGATACGGGATCTGAGCAGAGAATGTCATGGCTTGTGCAGCCCTTTGAGACATTTGTCATTAAGGGCTATATAAGTCAACTTTGATTGATTGATGTGTTTTTTTTATTCATTTTTGGGGGGATTTTATGGCAATAAAACAAACGTGTAGTCTTAAATGGCTCTCTTTCTCAGTGGAGTTCACAATGTAATGTTAGCACTGATGTAGATGTTGTGTCAAATATTTAGAGCAAACATATCTTTTGGTTGTTTTTCTCATTGCCATAGCAACGGCAACCAGCTGTAACATACTGGATCTCATGCTCCGTAGAACCATTCTCAAGCCAATAGCGACAAAGGTTAAGTTCCAAAATTAGACACTTTTGCGAAAACCCTATTTGCGTTATTTTGTACCAGCCAGTAAAAGCTGATTGTGACTTACTCGCCCGCGAGACTTTTTCACCACGGAGGCAGTTTGCAGAGTCAGCACATTGGCCCTGCGTTATCGCCCGTGTAGGTTTACGACCTTTTTAAACGTGCTCTCGCACAAAGCTCATTAAGGCGCAAATGTTAGCGACGCTTCTACGCCACGCAACGTTTGAGAGCGTTTCAGAAAGGTGTTGAGGAAGAACCACAAAAAGAGCGAGGAAAGAAAAGGTCTGATATATTTTTTTTTAAAAAAAGAGACTGGAAGTGTTGAAGAAGCGCGTCAAGAGACAACAGGCGTCGCCAATTAACTTGCTCCGAGAGTTACGACGTTCTCTGGAGTGCTCATTCCGCCTTCAACCTTTTGACCGCTCATCCATAAATTAAAGGCTATTAAGTGGCTCTTAAAAGTAAGCCGCTCATTATAATTGCTTTAAATATTCAGCCTTTTCCTCACAATTAACAGAAAACTTTCCAGAAAGCAGCGGTGACGAGCTTTCCTTGGACACCTGACAATGACCCTGACAATAAACGTCATGGACCGTGAAACAAAAGCTTTCAGAGGCTTGGTCGGCAGAGTTGGATTTGTTGCAAATGTGCTCAAGCAGAGGGCACATTTATTGCCTATAACCGATTATTTGATGTATTGGCACTAGGGTTGTACGGTATACCGGTATAATGAATCATATTCGGTACGATACCGCCTCTGAAAAGTACCGGTCCGCCACCCAACCCCCCCACACAGCAAACAATCACCGAGCCCTGACTGGAGGGCGAGGCAGGCATAAATAGCAGCCAGCTGATTGACAACAGGCGTGGCTAGGCTGCCAATCAGCAGCAGGTGAGGTGGAAACAGCACTCAGGGAGACAAGCAGGAAATGGAACTAAAGTAAGAGCACTGACAGGAAATAAACACCAACCCAGGAAACACAACCCGACGTGAATGTGACGGATCGTCACACATAATTCGTTAATAACTTGAAAACTGCAAGAGTTAGACCAAAAAATGTTCGCACCACAAAACAAGCACATATAAAGCACAAAAAAATCGAATGAGTTTGGGGAAATTCTGACACAGTTGGGGGTGTAGTTATAAAACGTTAATAATTTAAAAACTGTTACAGCACAAAAAAATAGTTTTGCAGCGCAAATAAAGCAATTCCGACAAGTTCGGGGGGGGGGTTCGGACATAGTGGGGAGGCCAACTTCATACAGGTGAATCACTATACATTAATAACCAAAAAATGTTGCAGCACAAACAATTGGGAGTGGTTCGGGGAGGTTTTAACAGGGTGAGGCAGCTGGTTATGAATATTGAAATGTTAACAACTTCCAAACTATAATATTTAGACTAGGGTTGTCTCGATGCCAATATTTTGGTACCGGTACCAGTATCAAAATTCATTTCGATACTTTTCGATACTTTTCTAAATAAAGTGCACCACACAAAATTGCATTATTGGCTTCATTTTAACAAAAAATCTTAGGGTACATTAAACATATGTTTCTTATTGCAAGTTTGTCCTTAAATAAAATAGTGAACATACAAGACAACTTGTCTTTTATTAGTAAGTAAACAAACAAAGGCTCCTAATTTGTCTGCTGACATGTGCAGTAACATATTGTGTCATTTATCATTCTATTATTTTGTCAAAATTATAAAGGACAAGCTGTAAAAATGAATTATTAATCTATTTGTTAATTTACTGTTAATATCTGTTCATTTTCTGTTTCAACATGATCTGTCTACATTTCTGTTAAAATGTAATAATCACTTATTCTTCTGTTGTTTGATACTTTACATTAGTTTTGGATAATACCACAAATTTAGGTATCGATCCGATACCAAGAAGTTACAGGATCATACATTGGTCATAATTTAAGTTCTCATGTGTCCAGGGACATATTTCCTGAGTTTATGAATATAATATGATTTTTTTTTTTAAAAAGAACGATTTTGTGTCGATAAAAAATATTGATGTAATCATAGTAGTATCGACTAGATACGCTCTAGTACTTGGTATCATTACAGTGGATGTCATGGCATTTGTTTACATTGTGACGCTGGTGAGCTATCGTATCCTCCTACGGTGTGTAGTGAAGCATGTTTAGCTACTCCTCGTCCTGCAGGGATGATACTTGTAAAAAAAACTCTCTTTATTTGTCGCCATGGAGGCGAGGATTAGTGATTTAGAAGAAGCTAAAATACTGCCGATCGTGGATGGACATTAGCCGCTAGCCATGTTTTAAAGCACCTCTTCCTGAAGGCGTTTCAGTGTTATAGCTTCAAGTTTATTGTTAGTTTTTAAGCCAAAATGCGTCCGTTCTCCCTTTTCTGTCTACACATTGTGTCTGATTGTAAGTACTCCGTGATTGTGCGCTGCCGAACATGCTCCTCTGCTCGTAAACAAACAATGTCACGACGTGACAACAACGCGCCTTCATGCCTGGAAAAAATATATATATATGGCAAGCTGGTACTTTCTAAACAGAGTATAGTACCGTTTTTTATTCATCGGTACCGCATTACTATACTAGTACCGGTATATCGTACAACCCTAATTTAGACAAATTAATTTTGCAGCACAAACAAACGGAACACGTTTGGTGAAATTTGGACGAGGTGGGACGGCTGAATGACACAATTAGTCAGAAAATATATTTTAGAATAACTTAAAAACCGTAGAAGCACAAACATATTTTTTTCCCCGCACAAACGATTGGGAAACGTTTGGGGGGATTTGGACAAGGTAGCGGTCTAACTTCACATAGGTATTGTTGATTAGAAGTTAAAGTGTTTAAGTAGTCGTTGAAATATTCTAATTAGAGATGTCGATAAATGCTTTAGAATGTAACATCGGAAATTATCTGTATCGTTTTTTTATTATCGTTTTTTGTCTTTGTTTTTTTTTTGGTTTTTTTTATTAAATCAACATAAAAAACACGAGATACACTTACAATTAGTACACCAACCCAAAAAAACCTCCCTCCCCCATTTACACTCATTCACACAAAAGGGTTGTTTCTTTCTGTTATTAATATTCTGGTTCCTACATTATATATCAATATATATCAATACAGTCTGCGAGGGATACAGTCCGTAAGCCAGGGGTGTCCAAACTTTTTCCACTGAGGGCCGCAAACGGAAAAATTAAAGCATGTGGGGGCCATTTTGATATTTTTAATTTTCAAATCATAACAAAATATATGGATTTTTAAAAATAATTTTACCTTTAGGGGTCCCGGGGACCATAAAGGGTCTCAGTTATTAAAATGTTAAAAATAAGTCTAATTTGTATTATTTTTATTTATTTAACGCTTACAGTAAATCTCTATATCAATTTAATAAAAAAAAAAGGTTTTATGGCTTTTCTGTCAAAAACAACTTTGTTTTTTATAGTAAAACTGAAAAATGCAGTATTTAGTCATTAGAGCCCTAAAAGATCAATAATGCAGGACACCATTGATTTTAATTATTTAATATTTTTGAGTAATCACAGTGAAAAGATAAATAAAATACCACTAAATATATTTGGGATCCAAAAGGTGCCCCACTCATAAAGTGATTCATTTTTATTTTTATTTTTTACCTTTAACACTTAAGTTACGAGATCAACTCCAGATATATCTGTCGATTTTACGTTTGAACTTTTATTTTGTTTGTTTTATGCTCTTTTGTCAAAGAAAACGTTGATGTTTTTATATGGCAACTACACAACATATGCAATATTTACCACATAAAACATTTTCAAGTGAAATATTTGAAGTAATTGGAGCCTTGAAAATAATTCATTATAACTTGGATTTTTTTTGTCATTATTTTCTTTTTGAGCAATGGCAAAAAATAAAGGAAGACAAAAAAAAACAAAAAAAAAACAGCCTGCATGGCAGCTTTGTGTCAACATTGCAACTTTTTCTCGTTAGATTTCACCTCATTCCACTTTTTTTAATGTACTTTTTTATTTTTTGCAATAGCATTTCCAGAATGTGTGGCGGGCCGGTAAACAATTAGCTGCGGGCCGCAAATGGCCCCCGGGCCGCACTTTGGACACCCCTGCCGTAAGCACACATGATTGTGCGTGCTGCTGGTCCACTAATAGTACTAACCTTTAACAGTCAATTTTACTCATTTTCATTAATTACTAGTTTCTATGTAACTGTTTTTATATTGTTTTACTTTCTTTTTTTTTCAAGAAAATGTTTTTAATTTATTTATCTTATTTTATTTGTATTTATTTTTTTTAAAAGGACCTTATCTTCACCATACCTGGTTGTCCAAATTAGGCATAATAATGTGTTAATTCCACGACTGTATATATCGGTATCGGTTGATATCGGTATCGGTAATTAAGGGTTTGGTCAATATCGGAATATCAGATATCGGCAAAAAGCCATTATCGCACATCCCTAATTCTAATATATGACTACTGACACCTGCTGGCTTGGAGGCTACATTTCTAAGATTTTATCTCAGCTGTAATTGTAAGACAACTCCTCAAGGAAAGCTCCTGAGTCAAACGGGGGAACTTCATTAACATTTATTTCCTTTTAGAGGCCTTCTGGGTCACAACTATTCAATATTTAACGGTAGATTGCAAACTAAACGGAGGCCGGTAAAAAAAGCAGTTCCCTTCCCTACTGTTGCGCGTGTCCGAAAGGTTGCCATCATTTCAGGGAATGAGAGATAAAAAGTCCTCTGGGCCTAGCAAGAAAGTCGTTGAGTGGATAACTTTCAGCAGGGGGGACTTAAAAATACATTAAAGTTGTTTTGGAGGAGGAGTCAATCACGCTGTTTGTGTTCATCTCATTGTTGAGGACTCCCGCCCCCGCGGGACTATTAAACACTCGGTCGTAATAACCGCATCGGATAAAAGAAACACGGAGACATAAATACGACATAGAGAGCTTGACCGTCTCCCTGATTCCTAATTTATTGCGAGGCATAATTTCCCTTCAGACTGCACTCGGCCGTACTTGATGTTGCCGCTCAAATTTACTGTGTAATTAGTGTAAAATAAAAGACTCACCCCGCCATCGCCGCTTCCTTATTACTTTCATCCTGGCCGGTGATTTAAAGTCAGAGCCAGCGAGCGTCTTTCACTCCGACTGCCAGCGAGCATATTGGTCTCCTCCTCTGAGGCCATAAAAGCTACAACCACTGGAGGTCACGTCGGATAACTGAAGAGGTGACCACGGACCGATCGATAACTGATCTGTAGTTATTTCACCATTTGATCCAATATAAATCTGACACTTCTGTCTCCTGTGAGGACATCTTTTTCCTGGATGCAGTTGTACAGAACCCAGAACCAGTGAAGTTGGCACGGTGTGTAAATCATAAATAAAAACAGAATCTAATGATTTGCAAATCCTTTTCAACTTATATTCAATTGAATTGACTGCAAAGACAACATATTTAATGTTCAAACTGATAAACTTGTTTTTATTTTTTTTTGCAAATAATCATTAACTTAGAATTTAATGACAGCAACACATTGCAAAAAAGTTGTCACAGGAGCATTTTTACCACTGTGTTACATGGCCTTTCCTTTTAACAACACTCAGTAAACGTTTGCAAACTGAAGAGACCAATTTTGGAAGCTTTTCAGGAGGAATTCTTTCTTGCTTCGTTGGTCTCCGTTGTGGTATTTTAGGCTTCTGGCTGTCTGGACTACAGGCAGGCCAGTCTAGTACCCGCACTCTTTTACTATGAAGCCACGCTGTTGTAACACATGGCTTGGCATTGTCTTGCTGAAATAAGCAGGGGCGTCCATGATAACGTTGCTTGGATGGCAACATATGTTGCTCCAAAACCTGTATGTACTTTTCAGCCTTCAACGATGCGTAAGTTACCCATGTCTTGGGCACTAATACACCCCCGTCCCATCACAGATGCTGGCTTTTGAACTTTGCACCTATAACAATCCGGATGGTTCTTTTCTTCTTTGGACACGACGTCCAAAGTTTCCAAAAAACAATTTGAAATGCGGACTCGTCAGATCACAGAACACTTTTACACTTTGCATCAGTCCATCTTAGATGAGCTCGGGCCCAGCGAAGCCGACGGCGTTTCTGGGTGTTGTTGATAAATGGCTTTCGCTTTGCATCGTAGACTTTTAACTTGCACTTACAGATGTAGCAACGAACTGGCAGTGGTTTCCTGAAGTGTTCCTGAGCCCATGTGGTGATATCCTTTATACACTGATGCATCCGTTCTCCCTTTTTCTGTCTACACACCGTGTCTGCTTGTAAGTACTCCATGATTGTGCGCTGCCGAACATGCTCCTCTGCTCGTAAACCAGCAATGACACAATGTGACAACAACGTGGAGCAGGGAGGTGGAGGACCGGTACTTTTTAGAGGCGGTATACTACCGAATATGATTCATTAGTATCACGGTACTATACTAATACCGGTATACCGTACAACCCTACTTTCTAGTAGCCTGGATATAACTTCTCGGTAGCCTATCTATGACTTCCTGTAGCCTGGCTAACTTCCTGGCATCCATACTATGTTGTCTATGCTATCACTTTCCTGACATGCATGACAAAGATGTGGTGTGTTATTAAATCCCATACGTTGTACTGGCTTAAAATGTCTCACGTATATCAATGCGCTCCACGAACAAAACCCACAGTAACTTTAGGGTGTTTCGGATAGTTCCTATAAACGGGACTGACAAACATTTGTGAGTCAAACTGGAGCAAGATTAATTGAGCAACATGGAAATAAATAGAAATAAATGTAATTGCAGGGGCACAGGGAGGACTTGGCGATTATTTATAAATGGTAATTTATCTGTATTTACCGTATTTTTCGGACTATAAGTCACAGTTTTTTTCATAGTGCGACTTATATATGTTTTTTTCCTTCTTTATTATGCATTTCCGGCAGGTGCGACTTATACTCCGGTGCGACTTATACTCCGAAAAATACGGTACATAGTGCCGTAAAATACCTAAAACGATACCCAAAGAACTTTACATTATACATCACATTCACCTATTATTCACACACTGATGGCGGAAGCTGCCATGGAAGGCGGCAACCACCACAAATCAGGAGCAAGATGGGTAACGTGTCTTGCACAAGGACACAACGGCCGTGATTAGGATGGCGGAAGCAGGATTCGACCCAGGAGCCCTCAAGTTGCTGGCATGGCCGCTCTCCCATCTGAGCCACGCAGCCCGAATTATCCATAAGTCATTAAGAAACTTTAAAAATAGCATTACATGTATGCTAGTATGTGATATCTGTATTTCATGTATGCCACATGTCTTACATGTTTATTACATGTACGCTAACATCTCTAATTTATCAATCAGATCAGTGGTCCCCAACCTTTTTGTAGCTTCATAAAGAAATACAATCATGTGTGCTTACGGACTGTATCCCTGCAGACTGTATTGATCTATATTGATATATAATCTATATATTGTGTTTTTTATGTTGATTTAATAAAAAAATACAATTTTATTTTTTTATTTATTTTTTTTAATTTCTTGTGCGGCCCGGTACCAATCGGTCCGCGAACCGGTACCGGGCCGTGGCCCGGTGGTTGGGGACCACTGAATTAGATGCACGCGAGCTGTATTACATGTATGCAAGCATGTTTCATATATGTATTACATGTATGCTAGCATGTCTTACAAAGCAAAAGGGCTAAAAAGGATTCCAAAGTGCTAAAAAATAGAAAAAATTCAAGGAATCTCGGCTGACTTTGGTGCTCCTGTAGGACTTCTACTGGAACTCTTTTTGCAGGAACTCATTTACGTTAGAGTCCGCCAGGGCTGTATTTTGCTCATTACTTCTCTTTCAAGGCAATAGAAATTAATTATGGATGGATTATAAATGTATTTGTTTGCTCCACAACATAATTACATTCCTGTGTCCAAGCCCAAATGAGGCTCCAGGGGTTGTTTGCCTCAACCTGAATAATAATTTAAAAAAAAGGTTGTGAAGTAATTAAAAATCACACTTTCTTGCTTGGCTTAAATCTTCAGTGCTGTAGTCAGTCCTTCAAGGTGGAACTACATCCTTTTCTCATTTCATCATAAATCTACTAAGCCGCTTGTGTGAATTACTCCTAATACAACACTTTGCTCAACAGATTCTAACCATTCAACATCAAAATGTTCAGCTCATTCGGGACATCCGAGCTTTCTATTGGAACATTCCAATAATTCCACGTTTTCCTTCAATCCTGTATTTTCAATGCCACTCGTACAAGTGAGTCACTAGCTGCGTTTCCTTTACCCCTGGAAATGCGCAAAACTGCTCCCAGTGCTAACTGCTAGTCATAACATGACGACGCGCCCCAACCCGCACGTAATCACTACATAAAAAGCACAGAACAGCTCCATTTAAAAAAGAGAGGTAAAACAAAAGTAGTGAACAGAAGGAAAACAATGATAAGTAAATACCGTGATAACGTCGGACAAGCAGAAATGCACAAATCCATGTTTGTTTACAACGGAAGTCTACTGCTTATAGCAAACTCGTCCAAAACATGGCGGCATCGCACAAGTAATAACACACCTTTCCGTTTATGCTAGGTAAAGTATTCCGATTTAAGGTGTGATGCATGAAAATGCACGTCATAATCAGATCATTTTTTTCAGCGTCCATGTACGCAAAAACGTTCTAATCTGAAAGATGATCAGATTCAATAAATGTCGTCCATGTACACGTGGCTACTGAAACGCCCGTCTCAGAGGGGAAAGGAACACATCTTTTTTCACAGAGTTAATACACTTGTGCAAATACTGTCAGAAAAATGGTATGTAAATTATCAAAAAACTTTCCGTTCTCTGAGTTCCCAGTGAACAGACAAGAGGCTGTCTTTGTTGCACCAAGCCAAAGGCTTGGAAAATTCCATTGAGTACGATGGGAGGAGACGGGAGGGGTTATCTATTGTCATCCACAATTTGCCCAAGCTCGATCCAGGACCAGCCCTTTTTCTTTTGTGTTAATGTGACCAAAAACAATGGCTGTTTACATACCCTCCATTCCTTTAGAAACAGCTGTTGTTATGTAAACAGGGGAAGGCCAAATAAAAAGAGGTGGCGTACAATCTTTCGCCAGAGCGTGGTGAGACACTGTACAAGGGTACGTCTCTCCTCAAATTGAGCAAAATGGAATCCTCTCTCTGTTTATTTCCTTGCTTCTTGTCTCGTTTAATAAATGTCATCGATGTTTGAACCTGACAAATACTGTGACGTTGCACAATTAAGTTAAGATGCACAATTGCTGACATCTTATCTTTTTCTTTTATTTACCCCGGTTTTCTGCTCAGTGGCCTTGTGGTTGGAGTGTCCGCCCTGACGATGCCAGGTCGTGAGTTCAAACCCCGGCCGAGTCATACCAAAGACTATAAAAATGGTGACCCATTGCCTCCCTGCTTGGCACTTAGCATCAAGGGTTGGAATTGGGGGTTAAATAACCACAAATGATTCCAGAGCGCGGCCACCGCTGCTGCTCACTGCTCCCCTCCCCTCCCAGGGGGGGTGGAACAAGGGGATGGGTCAAATGCAGAGGGTAATTTCACCACACCTAGTGCGTGTGTGACTATCGTTGGGACTTTAACTTTAACTCGACTTTCCCTTTCCTTAGTTCGTAAATATGTGTGAGTTGTGTGTAAACCCCACATGTTCTGTAACACAACTTGACTTTGAACTTTCCCATTCAAAGCATTCAGCGCATTCAGGATACAACAATTTCCCGTAACTGCACATTTTCCATGCATTTTTTTCTTTTAGCTCAGCTTCACCCTCCCACTCCAAGCATTCACTTGCTGTTTTTTTTTTTGTTTTTTTTTTTCCCCCCTCACTTTTCTTCACGTATACGTGTCCTCGGAATGTTTACTGCGTATCTTTCCAATGACAAATTGCTGCATAACGCTTTTGGAAGCAATTTTCCTTTTTGGTTGCTTCACAGAGTTCTCAAAGAATGTTTTTGAACTTTTTGGCCGACCCAAACATTAAAAGACAATCTTGTCACGCATCACATTCACTCTTTTTTTCCCCCTTAGTGTATTTCCAAGTTTGTTTGCCTCCATTATTATATTTCCTTTTCATCCAAGTACTCTCCTTCCGGCTGCAGGTGGCTGAAAGTTAAATTGCCTCTCATTGTGCCTTCATATGAAAACATCGGTGTTGTTGTCACTAAATGGGACGTATTTAGAGGCTGCAAAAAGCACAAAATGCCCCACCGCGTTGGTTAGCACCTGCCGCAAAAGAGTGCATAAAAGAGCAGGGAAAAATAGAACTAGGACTGACCTGGAGTGTTTGCATGCAAAGGTGCCATTTAGATGACAAAAACATCAGAATAAGAAGAAAAATGCGTCACCATTTGAAGGTTTAGCATGACAAGAGTGTCACCATTAATGACATATTCATGTAAGCTGCACACCTCGCCAAGGTTTTGATGCTTTTGTCGCACAATAGCGAGGAAAGCCATCACTTCACTTAATTACCCTCAATTAAGACACTAAAAAAGAATTGAAGAGAAATGCTAATCAACTCATTTGGTGACATGGAAACAGTCAAAAAAAAAAAAAGGAGCGCAATTAACCCCGAGCCCGGCGAGATAAACCACCCCACGGAGCCTCCAGTGAGGAGAGCGGGGCCCGGAGTGCGAGGCGGCTCGATCAATATTTGCAGATTAATATCTGCCCCTCGGAGCATGAAGGTACACTACCTTGTGGATTCATGAATTCATCAGCGGCCGCGTGGATTCATTAGGAGATAAAAGGAAGCACTCAGACGGCCGCGCGAGCAAGACTTGCTAATAATACTTGCAGGCCAAGTGGAAAGGAACATGTTTAATCTATAACACACCGAGAAGTCATTTGCCCCCAAACCCCCACCTCATTAAATACATTATATTATCTTGTGGGAGAAGAACAACACTGTCTTTTTTAGTTCCAGCTCATCTCATTATGCAAGCTGATTTGAATATGTTACCTTTATTTACTACTGACGCATTTTTGTGTCTTTTACTGAAAATAACGTTTTTGAAGGGGAAACTGCACTTTTGGGGGGAATTTCGCCCGTAATGTGCAATCTTTATAAGGGACGAGAACACATATAGTTTTTTTTTTATGCATTCTAACTAGATAGTAAAAAATGTGCTGCTGCAGTGTTTATGGATTTAAAGGCCTACTGAAATGAAATGTTTTTATTTAAACGGGGATAGCAGATCCATTCTATGTGTCATACTTGATCATTTCGCGATTTTGCCATATTTTTGCTGAAAGGATTTAGTAGAGAACATCGACGACAAAGTCGCTGATAAAAAAAAAGCCTTGCCTGTACCGGAAGTAGCGTGACGTCGCAGGTTGAAGGGCTAGTCACATTTCCCCATTGTTTACACCAGCAGCGAGAGCGATTCGGACCGAGAAAGCGACGATTACCCCATTAATTTGAGGGAGGATGAAAGATTTGTGGATGAGGACGTGAGAGTGAAGGACTAGAGTGCAGTGCAGGACGTATCTTTTTTCGCTCTGACCGTAACTTAGGTACAAAGGCTCATTGGATTCCACACTTTCTCCTTTTTCTATAGTGGATCACGGATTTGTATTTTAAACCACCTCGGATACTATATCCTCTTGAAAATGAGAGTCGAGAACGCGAAATGGACATTCACAGTGACTTTTATCTCCACGACAATACATCGGTGAAGCACTTTAGCTACGGAGCTAACGTGATAGCGCCGTGCTTAAATGCAGATAGAAACAAAATAAATAAACCCCTGACTGGAAGGATAGACAGAAGATCAACAAAACTACTATCAGGAGACACCGAACCAAACACTGGACTTGCAACTACACGGTTAATGCTGTGCCGCCTGTCGAAGCCTAGCAATGCTGTTGCTAACGACGACATTGAAGCTAACTTAGCTACGGGACCTCGTCAAAGCTATGATAAAAACATTAGCGCTCCACCTACGCCAGCCCTCATCTGCTCATCAACACCCGTGCTCACCTGCGTTCCAGCGATCGACGGCGCGACAAAGGACTTCACCCGATCATCGGTGTGGTCGGCGGCTAGCGTCGGATAGCGCGTCTGCTATCCAACTCAAAGTCCTCCTGGTTGTGTTGCTGCAGCCGGCCGCTAATACACCGATCCCACCTACAGCTTTCTTCTTTGCAGTCTCCATTGTTCATTAAACAAATTTCAAAAGATTCACCAACACAGATGTCCAGAATACTGTGGAATTTTGCGATGAAAACAGAACTGTTTGTATTGGATACAATGTGTCCGAATACTTCCGGTTCAACCATTGACGTCACGCGCAAATGTCATCATACATAGACGTTTTCAACCGGAAGTTTCCCGGGAAATTTAAAATTGCACTTTATAAGTTAACCCGGCCGTATTGGCACGTGTTGCAATGTTAAGATTTCATCATTGATATATAAACTATCAGACTGCGTGGTCGGTAGTAGTGGGTTTCAGTAGGCCTTTAACAAAAGCATTTGATACAATTAATCATAGCATCTTAATAAACAAATTAAAACGGTACGGAATCAGAGGGTTGGTATTGAACTGGGTTAGAGGCTGTGTGGTGTTCGGGTCTGTGGGACCCGTTTTCATTTTTTATTGAAAGAAAAATGATACAATTAGTTAATTTTTCAAACTGAGACTCACTGACTTTGGCTCATTTTCTGTGAAGAACATATATCAGAATACATATTTAATGACCACACACCATACACCCCCCATACGCATTGCTATTACATATAAGATGTCCGGTTCCAGTGGACCCGGGGCTAATAGAAGTGTAAAAATTGATGTTCTCTGTACCACACACACACACAGACACACACACACAGACACACACACAGCAGGCCTAGACAGGAGGAGGACAGAGTGTAGGTACACAGAACATCAGAGGGTCAAATGTGCGAGAAAATGAGAGCAGACAGTGTTGACAAACAATGTTGCAACCTTGTGTGGGAATCGCAGGTGCAGAAACACAAAAGAAGAATCCCTGTGGGATGCAGAAACTGGCAGAGAAATTTTCCGTGCAACGTTCATATTATTGTTACTCAGCCAGCGTTTGTGGGTCTGTAACGGGTCCATCAGACCCACAAACGCTGGCTGAGTAACAACAATATGAACATTACACAAGGGTTAACCAAAAGGAAGCAAAACGTGAAGATAGCAGAACACACTTCCACAGAGCTGAACATATTTTGTGGCGTACCTCAGGCATCAATACGCGGACCAAAATTGTTCAATCTCTATATAAATGACATTTGTAAAGTTACAAAGGACTTAAAGTTGGTGTTATTTGCAGATGATACAACAACATTTTTTTCAAGAGAGAACACACACAAGATAATACAAATAATAACAGAAGAAATTAACAAATTAAAAAAAGATGGTTTGACAAAAACAGACTATCTTTGAATCTCAGTAAGACTAAAATAATGCTATTTGGTAACAGTAGAAGAGAAAGTCAAACACAAAGTAAATAGACAAAGTAAATATTGAAAGGGTAAAAGAAAACACATTTTTGGGTGTAACAATGGATGATAAAATGAACTGGAATGTAAAAAATGTAAAAAAAAAATATACAAAAAGTAGCAAGAAACACATCAATAATGAATAAAGCTAAATATGTTCTGGACCAAAAATCACTTCATATTCTTTACTGCTCGCTAGTGTTACCATATCTGAGTTATTGTGCAGAATTATGGGGGAAAAACTACAAATGTGCGCTTCATTCACTAACTGTGTTACAGCAAAGATCAATTAAATTAACACATAATGTTGGATATAGAGAACATAAAAACCCTTTATTCATTTATTGAATCACAATTATTGAAATTCAACGATTTGGTGCATTTGCAAACAGCTAAATTAATGTCTTTTGATTATGTTTTGTTTGGCTATGTCCTGTTTGGGTTTTGGACTCTTTTTAGTTCCTGTTTGTGCACCCTTGTTTGTTTTGTTTTGTTTTGGACTCACGCACCTGTGTTAATCATGTCACTACTATTTAAGCCTGTCATTTTCAGTTGGTCGTCCTGGCGACATTACCTCTGTTACCCATGCTACCCATGATACTCTTGTATATCATAGTTCATGCTGATGCTAATTTCATGCTCCGCTCATGCCACAGTAAGTGTTTTTGTTTCATGTCTATAGTTTCTGCCCAAGTGCTAGTTTGTGTTTTCTTAGTCAAGTTTGTTGCACACGCATTTGTTCAGAAAGTGGTGACCCTCGCCCCATCCTTGTTTGTGAATGACGGAGCATTTCATGGAAGCTAGTTTTATACCCAATCATGGCACCCACCTGTTCTCAATTAGCCTGTTCACCTGTGGGATGTTCCAAATAAGTGTTTGATGAGCATTCCTCAACTTTTTTGAAACATGCTGCAGGCATCAAATTCCAAATAAGATCATATTTGCAAAAAATAACAAAAGTTTTCCAGTTCCAACGTTAAATATCTTGTCTTTGCAGTCCATTCAATTGAATATAGGTTGAAAAGGATTTGCAAATCATTGTATTGTGTGTTTATTTACGACTTCACTGGTTTTGGGGTTTGTATATCCTCCTTTCTGTTCTTTAATGTTTTAAGTGTTTGTTTACCTCATTTTTGTGGACTTTTTGAATCTGCACTGCAACAACATCATTTCCCCACATTGGGAAGAATAAAGTCTATCCTATCCACCTGTTGCATTTATAGACACATATTTAACTGACTTACTTTTTTTTAGAGAAGCCCAGAATGTCGGAGAAAAACAACCAATACCTGAGACCAGGTGATGTGGCATCGTCCAGCAAGGTGTGTCAGTTTGGATAATGCTGAGGCGTTGGACTCGCCATTAGAGCAAATACGAAGACAAATCGGTCGGCAAATGCAAGAAAACATCAGGCGGGACACCTGCGACGGCTTCTATTACAGCAGTGCCAACCTGTAAACAAGAGCACAAACAAAAATAATTAACATGACGTCAAAACGCAGCAAGTCTGAACTTTTTTGGGCATGAGACGCTAAAAATGATGATCTTTTATTGCTAATTTTAATCGATCGTATAATTAGCCTATGCGTGCAATTAATGGCTGTGGTTTCTCTCTGCCTGGCAGATAAATGACCCTATCTCTTCTATTGATTTTTGCATATTGTTGTGGCTTTCTCCTCCTTCCTGTTGCTGCTGCTGCTTCTCTCTGCTGTAAACAAGGAGATTGATCAAATCAACAAAACCAATTTGGAGCGTAATGGTATTAAAACGTGGCATAATAGCTGCAATTGCTTGCTTTGATTATCAACTTTTGATGAAAGTAAATTTGCATATTTTTAAAGTAACCTCATCTGAACTACAGGAACAAACATGGCCCTGGAAGAGAGCCTTGAGGAACTTTGGAATATAATTACACAAATGAATAAAAGTATGCACCATTGCGTCTACTGTATATTCAGTTCAAATCGATACCACACATCTGGAATGTAACTACGGCAAAAAAATATTTGAGAAGCACTGCTGAAGTCAGAGAGTAGTCCTTGCTATTAAGTTGAATGTGCCAGTATTGTATTTTGTTTATACCTACAAAGTGTTATTAATGTAAGTATTGTGGTTAATACACACCATCTGTTTGATTGTAATGTGCATCTTAGTTGTAGTTTTCATTACCACATTTGGAGGTGTTGAAATCGCCACGTAAATCAAACAACCAGCACCTTACTATAATAATAAATAGGGAGAGGCAACATCACACAGCAAACAACATGTAGGCTAAGTACCTCACACACATTTACATGCACTCCTACTACTACTACTACTACTACTACTACTACGAGGAAATAATGAACAACAAATCAATGATTTTAACGACTAGCCTGTAACTCCGTTTGTGGACAAGGAGAGAATACAGCCATTGAAACACATTAAATCCCTTTCTTAACTAGTGAAAAGATTCAACAGAGCTGCCGTCACTCCTAGCAAACGTCCGACGCTAAGCTAACAAAGACAGCGAAGCTATAATGCTGTTATGAGTGCGCTTTCGCTGACGTCACACACTTGCCAACAGGCACCACCTTTTAAAGGAACTTTGGAACGCTCTCCCCGACCATCTTAGAGCACCACAGTCGGTCGACCATTTTAAGAAGGGACTAAAAACCCACCTTTTTAGCACAGCTTTTATCTAATTTCTCTGTCTTCTTGTTTTTAAATGCACTGCTTGCCTATCTGTTTTTTATCCAGTGCTTTCATGCTCTTATTTCTATTTTTATCTATGTTTCTGTTTTATCTAGTGTTTATCTAGTGTGTGTCATGATTCATTTCTATTTTAATGTTTTATTATATATTCTTACTTTCTATTTTTATTTGTAATACTTTGTAGCACTTTGAGATTTTAACAAATGTAAAGTGCGTAACAAATGCAATTCATTATTATTATTATTATTGTTATTAAAGGCACACACACTCTGCTCTCATGAAACGTCTCTCAACAGCACATGCCAGATATTTTAAGTTTGTTTCATTTTCAATAATATATTAATTAACTTCCATAATAATGATATACATGTATTAAAGAGTATATCCGTTATTAATTCAGTTACTTTTTCGGTAAAGTAATGATTCCATCCATCCATGTTGTACTGCTTGTCTACTTCGGCGTCACAGGGGGCTAGAGCTTACCCCAGCCACACTTGGACGGAAGGTAGGGTACACCCTGACAAGTTGCCAACAGAGAAAGACAGACAATTTTATCAATCAATCAATCAATCCAAGTGTATTTATACAGCTTTTAATCACAAATGCCTCAGAGGGCTTCATAAACCACAACGACATCCTCGGAACTGATCCCACATCCGGGCAAGAAAAAACTAAACCCAATGGGCACAATGAGAAACCTTGGAAGTGGCCGTAGAAGTGAAGACGAGGACGGGGTCTGTGACTAGGACTGGGGCGGGGACGAACACTAACCAGTGCACCACCGAGTAATTATTATTAATTACTTTTTTAAAGTACGTTTTCGAACACTGTGTATGGCATATCAAATATAAGTTAGCATAGAGCTAGCACATTTTAAAAAGTGGAGCCTTGCTTTAGACCGCTTTTTATCAGGCTAGCATGGAAAAGTGGAACATGACCTAGAGTCAGTCTGTTCATAATATGCTTCTTTTCCCACCAGGTGCTTGGGTATCGTTTGATTTTACGTGAATTCAGTCGGTACATATACACTACCGTTCAAAGTTTGGGGTGACCCAAACAATTTTATGGAATAGCCTTCATTTCTAGGAACAAGAATAGACTGTCGAGTTTCAGATGAAAGTTCTCTTTTTCTGGCCATTTTGAGCGTTTAATTGACCCCACAAATGTGATGCTCCAGAAACTCAATCTGCTCAAAGGAAGTTTTGTAGCTCCTGTAACGAGCTAAACTGTTTTCAGATGTTTGAACATGATTGCACAAGGGTTTTCTAATCATCAATTAGCCTTCTGAGCCAATGAGCAAACACATTGTACCATTAGAACACTGGAGTGATAGTTGCTGGAAATGGGCCTCTATACACCTATGTAGATATTGCACCAAAACCAGACATTTGCAGCTAGAATAGTCATTTACCACATTAGCAATGTATAGAGTGTATTTCTTTAAAGTTAAGACTAGTTTAATGTTATCTTCATTGAAAAGTACAGTGCTTTTCCTTAAAAAATAAGGACATTTCAATGTGACCCCAAACTTTTGAACGGTAGTGTAAAAGGAACCGAATTTGGTATCCATCCCAAGCGTTTATGCATCTGTACACTGATGGTACCTGGCAACCCTTGCATCTAAACAATATCAGACATTTAAGGAAAAATAAAGGATTGCGCAAACAGCCGTGTTGTTTTGGAGTGCTTTAATTTTGAAGGTCTTACGTTTTACAGGGTGCAGTGTGTGCGTTAGTTCAATGTTTACCGAGTGCTGCCGAGGCGGAGTAGAATGGAAGCTGTGCCGCTCCGGCTGTTGGCAGTGCCACAGAGGATTGTTGGTTTTTTCACAGGAGGTAAAAATATCAAAACAGAAGGACGCCGGGAAAGAATAGCAAAATATTTCCCGGGGAAACTTAATACAGTATATGCTATGTAAATAATTCAATGTGATTATCTTGTGTGATGACTGTATTATGATGATAGTATATATCTGATAGTATATATCTGTATCATGAGTCAAATTAAGTGGACCCCGACTTAAACAAGTTGAAAAACTTATTCGGGAGTTACCATTTAGCGGTCAATTGTACGGAATATGTACTTCACTGTGCAATCTACTAATAAAAGTCTCAATCAATCAATCAAACTATATGTTTATGTATTTTTCAGATTGAGTTTTTTTGCAGTTATTCTCCAGTGGGGGTGCCTCAAAGGTGGTGTTTTCCATGCCATGTCTCTTGGTGTTTTTTTTATTTTTTTTTATTTCTTCTTTTTCTTTTTTTGTGTATAAACTCAATATAAATAAGGTTTTGATTGACTCATTGATTTTGAAAGCGGAAGAGATGACAGGTATGACCCGGATATTGCACTCAACACGACCCAAACGATGAGAGTGCAGTGACGGACCCCAACCACCCTTAGCATCGCCATCATGGTTACGTAGGAGAAAGGGGCGGGACTAACTCAAGTAATTACAATTAAAAGAGGAGAAAAGACAAACAGGAAGAAATGTTGCAATCTTTTTATCCGCCAAGTGCTCAATGTGCAGCAACCGATTTGGGACAGTGTCAAAATTGGCTGTCTGAGGGACTATATAGTATAGAGCAGGGGTCACCAACGCGGTGCCCGCGGGCACCAGGTAGCCCGTAAGGACCAGATGAGTAGCCCGCTGGCCTGTTCTAAAAATAGCTCAAATAGCAGCACTTACCAGTGAGCTGCCTCAATTTTTTAAATTGTATTTATTTACTAGCAAGCTGGTCTCGCTTTGCCCGACATTTTTAATTCTAAGAGAGACAAAACTCAAATAGAATTTGAAAATCCAAGAAAATATTTTAAAGACTTGGTCTTCACTTGTTTAAATAAATTCATTAATTTTTTTACTTTGCCTCTTATAACTTTCAGAAAGACAATTTTAGAGAAAAAATACAACCTTAAAAATGTTTTTAGGATTTTTAAACACATATACCTTTTTACCTTTTAAATTCCTTCCTCTTCTTTCCTGACAATTTAAATCAATGTTCAAGTAAATGTATTTTTTTTATTGTAAAGAATAATAAATAAATTGTAATTTAATTCTTCATTTTAGCTTCTGTTTTTTCGACGAAGAATATTTGTGAAATATTTCTTCAAACTTATTATGATTAAAATTCAAAAAAAATATTCTGGCAAATCTAGAAAATCTGTAGAATCAAATTTAAATCTTATTTCAAAGTCTTTTGTGTCATAGCTCGGTCTTTGGCGTGGTTTGCTCTCCCGTGGTGCAAAATAATTGGAACGGACGTGGCGTGCAGGTAAAGACATAGTTTAATTATTACTATAAACTCAAACAAAAGGTACAAACAAAAGGCGCTCACAGCGGAGGTAAAAAACTTGACTAGACAAAACAAAAGGCGCGCACAATGGCGGAGAACTATGAACATTAAACAAACAAAAACTTACGTGACAAGGAACTGTGAACATGGCATGAATGTATGATGTCGCCAGGACGAACAACAGAAACAGAAAAGCCTATATAGTGACATGATAAGTGAAAACAGGTGTGTGACTAACTGTGAACAGGTGCGTGACATGACAATGTGAAAACGTGAGACAGGTGTGTGTGAGTCCAAAGGTGGAACAGGTGAAACTAATGAGTAACCATGGAAACAAAACAAAACCAGGAAGTGAAACCAGGAACTAAGGAAGTGTCCAAAAAACAAAACAGCACATGGCCAAACAAAAACATGAACACAGACATGACATTTTGAATTTATTTTAAAATTTTTGTTCTGGAAAATCTAGAAGGAATAATGATTTGTCTATGTTAGAAATATAGCTTGGTCCAATTTGTTATATATTCTAACAAAGTGTAGATTGGATTTTAACCCATTTAAAACATGTCATCAAAATTCTGAAATTAATCTTAATCAGTAAAAATTACTAATGATGTTCCATAAATAATTTTTTTAAGTTTTTGTCTTCTTTTTTTCGGTTGAATTTAGAATTTTAAAGATTCGAAATTGAAGATAAACTATGTTTCAAAATTTAATTGTCATTTTTTTCGTGTTTTCTCGTCTTTAAACCGTTCAATTAAGTGTAAATATCATTAATTAATAATAATAACATAGAGTTAAAGGTAAATTGAGCAAATTGGCTATTTCTGGCAATTTATTTAAGTGTGTATCAAACTGGTAGCCCTTCGCATTAATCACTACCCAAGAAGTAGCTCTTGCTTTCAAAAAGGTTGGTGACCCCTGGTATAGAGTGAGTAGTACAACGGCCAATTTAAGCGATCAAGGAGTCGTTCTTGGTTTAACGATAGAAGATGAGGACATCGCAAAATGTTTTATATTGAATTGTCCTAATACCAATATTTTGGTACCAGTACCAAAAAGTATTTCAATACTTTTAGATACTTTTCAAAATAAAGGGGACTGCAATTTTTCTTAATTTATGGCTATATTTTGGGAGAAAATCTTATGATACTTTGAACATATATGTTTCTTATTGCAATCAAAGAAGCATTTTGTCATTAAATAAAATAGTGAGCCCACTAGGCAGCTTCTCTTTTAGTAGTAAGGAAGCAAACGGGTTACAAAGGTTCCTAATATGGCTGCCGACGTATGCAGTAACATATTGTGTCATTTCCCATTCTATTATTTTGTCAAAATTATGAGGGACAAGCATCAGAAAATGGATTATTAATCTACTTGTTAATTTACTGTTACTATCTGCTTACTTTCTCTTTTAACATGGTTTATACATTTCTGTTAAAATGTAATAAGCACTTATTCTTCTGTTGGTTGAGAAGTTTTGGCTGATACTACCAATTTGGGTAGGGATCCAATACCAAGTAGTTACAGGATCATATATTGGTCATAATTAAAGTTCTCCTGTGTCCAGGGACATATTTCTTGGGTTTATAAACAATAAAAAAGGCAAAAAATGTGTGATAATTCATGTCAAAATAGCTATATCTTTATCGTTAGTTTTAAAGCCATAACACGTTCCTTCTCCCTCCTCTGTCTCCACACTGTTTCTGCTTGCAAGTGCTCTGCGATGTTGACTCGCGACATGAAAACCAAAGGATTCATTAGTACCGGAGTACTTTATTATCACTAATAATACCATACAACCCTATTCATATGGTTAAGGTTAGTACACATATTCGGAACTAGTGTTGTCCCGATACCAATATTTTGGTACCGGTACCAAAATGTATTTCAATACTTTTCGGTACTTTGATACTTTTGTAAATTAAGGGGACCACAAAAAATTGCATTATTGGCTTTATTTGACCAAAAAATCTTAGGGTGCATTAAACATATGTTTCTTATTGCAAGTTTTTCCTTAAATAAAATAGTGAACATACAAGACAACTTGTCTTTTAGTAGTAATTAAACAAACAAAGGCTCCTAATTTAGCTGCTGACATATGCAGTAACATATTGTGTCATTTTCCATTCTACTATTTTGTCAAAATTATGAGGGACAAGCATCAGAAAATTGATTATTAATCTACTTGTTAATTTACTGTTACTATCTGCTTACTTTCTCTTTTAACATGGTTTATACATTTCTGTTAAAATGTAATAAGCACTTCTTCTGTTGGTTGATAAGTTTTGGCTGATACTACCAATTTGGGTGGGAATCCAATACCAAGTAGTTACAGGATCATACATTGGTCATAATTAAAGTTCTCCTGTGTCCAGGGACATATTTCTTGGGTTTATAAACAATAAAAAAGGCAGAAAATGTGTGATAATTCATGTCAAAATAGCTATATCTTTATCGTTAGTTTTAAAGCCATAACACGTTCCTTCTCCCTCCTCTGTCTCCACACTGTTTCTGCTTGCAAGTGCTCTGCAATGTTGACTCGCGACATGAAAACCAAAGGATTCATTAGTACCGGAGTACTTTATTATCACTAATAATACCATACAACCCTATTCATATGGTTAAGGTTAGTACACATATTCAGAACTAGTGTTGTCCCGATACAAATATTTTGGTACCGGTACCAAAATGTACTCAATACTTTTCGGTACTTTTCGATACTTTTGTAAATTAAGGGGACCACAAAAAATTGCATTATTGGCTTTATTTGACCAAAAAATCTTAGGGTACGTTAAACATATGTTTCTTATTGCAAGTTTTTCCTTAAATAAAATAGTGAACATACAAGACAACTTGTCTTTAAGTAGTAAGTAAACAAACAAAGGCTCCTAATTTAGCTGCTGACATATGCAGTAACATATTGTGTCATTTTCCATTCTATTAATTTGTCAAAATTATTAAGGACAAGTTGTAGAGAATGAATTATTAATCTACTTGTTCATTTACTGTTAATATCTGCTTACTTTCTCTTTTAACATGTTCTATCTACACTTCTGATAAAATGTAACAATCACTTTGTAAGGTTTGTCTACTTACAGTCGCACAGATTCACGCTGGAAGCCAGTTACGCAGAGTTGACAGGGTTTTAATATGTTTAGCTGGCAGATTTAATCATCTGCCAGCTGTGTCTCGCCGTCAGCACATGCCACGCCCCCGTCTGATGGCGCTCTGTTTTCAGCACCATGGACAGAGGCGGTGACCTTTACTTCTGCAAGCGCGCTGATCACACTCCCTTTCCACACACTCCCTTTCCACACACTTATTCTTCTGTTGTTTGATACTTTACATTAGTTTTGGATGATACCACAAATTTGGCTATCAATCCGATACCAAGTAGTTCCAGGATCATATATTGGTCATATTCAAAGTCCTCATGTGTCCAGGGACATATTTCCTGAGTTTATAAACATAATATGAATAAAAAATAAAAAAAAAGATGTTGTGATGCCAAAAAATATCGATGTAATCATAGTAATATCGACTAGATACGCTCCTGTACTTGGTATCATTACAGTGGATGTTAGGTGTAGATCCACCAATGGTGTTTGTTCACATTGTGACGCCGGTGAGCTACGGTGTGTAGTAAAGCATGTTTAGCTATTCCTCGTCCTGCAGGGATGATACTTGTAAGAAATTACTTGTCGCCATGAAGGCGAGGATTAGTGATGTAGAAGTCGCTAAAACACTGCAGAAGGCGGATGGACTTTAGCCGCTGGCTAGCTAGCCATGTCTTAAAGCACCTCTTCCTGAGGGCGTTTCAGTGTTATAACTTCACCTTTATCTTTAGTTTTTAAGCCAAAATGCGTCCGTTCTCCCTTTTCTGTCTGCACACTGTGTCTGCTAGTAAGTAGTGCGTGATTTTGCGCTGCCGAACATGCTCCTATGCTCGTGAAACCAGCAATGACATGACGTGACGACGACAGGGCGTAGAGGGGAAGGGTTTGGGGTGGATCGGTACTTTTTAGTTCCGAATATGATTCATTAGTATGGCGGTACTAATACCGGTATACCGTACAACCCTATTCGGAACACAGCCATGGCCTTGAAGTCGGCGGACAGAGCATAAATAATGTGGACTTTACCTTGAATGCGTGAAAATGATGCTATGAATCAAAGTAGTCAACATTATTAATGCATTGAATCTCATTAGATTGTGTACCTAATGAAGTGTCCACTCATTTGCACGATGCTCAGTCATAACAAAAGTGGCAAATAAGGAGCGTCATCGCTCCCTCCCCTCATTCCTTCTTTATTCCTCCACTCTCTCTCTCTCTCCTCTTCCTCCTCCTCCTCCTCCTCCACGTTCTAGTGCTCAGCCAAGGCAAGGCGCTGCTCGCCTCCACAAGCATGCAGCCTGCACGGCGCGATGAAGCGGACCAGAGGAGGAGGAGGAAGCCACCAGCAGCAGCACCGTGACGCCGCCAGGAGGACATGACAGCGTGAGTGAAGGTAAGAGAAGCTTTCATCCTCACTTGAGAGGAGACCTGCGCTCTCCTGGTGGTCCTCACCTGTAATCATCGCCCCCCGTGGAGTCCGCTGCGCGTACACTCTCCAGGGACCAAACAATGGCATTCCCATGGAAGAAGAGATGGCAATGTCCTCTGCAGTGGACATTCTAGACTCCTCATATACTTGGGGGAAACGTCCACTGCAGAGGACTTTGTTGTGTTTTTACCAAGCAAACGCTCAACTTTGTCTCTCTGCGCAACATTAATTGTCATTTCCTTTCAAATCGAAACTAATTAAACGATTAGCTGTTTTGCGGCATGATCTCGTCGCCCACGAGCGTGACGGGTGGAGGTGCAGCCGTGCGTGGAGGCTGTCGCTCACGTCTTCCTCCAGCTTCCATTCAAGGAAAACAAGAGTGGTTGCCTTCAAATGCAGCACAACTGGAGGCGCACGCACCCAACACACACACACACACACACACACACACAATGCGCACGTTGGGCGTGCAGCGGTGCGTCCTCCGTGCGTAAAAGCGCACAGCCGGAAAGGCGCAAAAAAAACGAGGGCAGATTTTGTGCATGATGCAAAAAAACAGGGAGAAAAACAACAAAGCTCTGATTTACTGTTGCGTTTTTGTTCACAAACGTTTTTTTTTTTTTTTCCCATTATTTATTGGTCAGTAAATGGCTCATCTGCTCATTTCCAGTCCAGTTCATGTTTTTGTGAGTGTCTGTGCACTTTCACTTTTGCTTTTCTATCCCCCTGTGAATAGTTCTGGAGGCGATCCAGGCTCTTTTCTGCATCCACTGACTTGATTTGTGCATGAAAAAATGTGGCTAGGGGTGGTATCAAATCAACACAACTTGGATAATTATCACATAAAACACGTTATCCGGGCTTTATCACTTTCATGCTCAAAGACTAGATAGGACAGCTGGAAACGTCTCCTAAGCCAAGCTGAACATTCCCGCCAGCCCAGCTAATTTCATTCTGAAAGACTAGATAGGACAGCTCCAGTCTATCTGTCATCATGCTAAAAGACTAAATAGGACAACTCTAGTCAAGCTACTTTATTGCTGAAAGACTAGATAGGAACGCTCCAATCTAGGATCTTTAATGCTGAAAAACTTGATTGGGCAGCTCCAGTCCAGCTACTTCATGCTGAAAGACTAGATAGGACAGCTCCAGTCAAGCTACTTTCTTGCTGAAAGACTAGATAGGAACGCTCCAATCTAGGATCTTTATGCTGAAATACTAGATAGGACAGCTCCAGTCTGTCGTCATGCTAAAAGACTAGATAGGACAACTCTAGTCAAGCTACTTTCCTGCTGAAAGACTAGATAGGACAGCTCAAATCTAGGATCTTTAATACTGAAAAACTAGACAGGGCAGCTCCAGTCCAGCTACTTTCATTCTGAAAGACTAGATAGGACAGATAGATAGGCTATTCACAGGGGGATAGAAAAGCAAAAGTGAAAGTGCACAGACACTCACAAAAACATGAACTGGACTGGAAATGAGCAGATGAGCCATTTACTGACCAATAAATAATGAGAAAAAAAATTGGACGAATGAGAACGTGTCTATGGTATTTGGGTTGATGACCCCCGAGAACATTTGTTTTGAGGCTGTTCAAATCCCAACTTTGACTTGATGCTTATTTGCTAAACAGGCTCGCAGCATCTAAAGCTTCATCTTGGATGATCGGCGAAGATAGCACGGGTGTTTTGTTTTGAACACGGCGGCTTGTCATCATCTGTTGCTGCCGCCATTTGCCCGCGGGCGTGTGAACATCTACGTTTGCCGAGTTATTACGTTTCAATGGCAAACACATTTTGGCAGCCGGAATGCAGCATCCATCACTTTGCAATCCCCAAGTAGAGGAGGGGGGGAAAAAAGATGGGGGTGTGACTAAAAGGCCGGAAAAATCCGCATTGACGGCTGTTCATGGCGTCGTACTTTGGTCGAAAATAGGACGGTGTCGATTATTCGATGGCTCACGTCGCCCGCTGCGGCTTTCGTCGATTCGTCAAAACACGCCGACGTGCCGAGACGTGCAAAAGGGACGACTGACACGCACGTGTCTTTTAGTGAGCCTTGTCACCCCCGCCTGCCTTTATTGCTCTTTGATGCCCTGCGTCACCTTCAGTGCAGCTGCACTCAAAGTCACGCTGATGTACGCCAATCTCGCAGAATAAAAAGCAAACATAACACATCGGATTATTTGTTTTTAATTTGCTGGCTCTCTCCGAAGACAGGGCTAGACTGAAGCTGTCCTATCTAGTCTTTTTGCATGTAAGTAGCGAGACTGGAACGGTCCTATCTATTCTTTCAGCATTAAAGAAGCTGGACTGGAGCTGTCCTATGCAGTCTTTCAGCGTGACGACAGATAGACTGGAGCTGTCCTATCTAGTCTTTAAGCATGAAAGTAGCTGGACTGGAGCTGCCCTATCTAGTCTTTTAGCATGACGACAGATAGACTGGAGCTGCCCTGTCTAGTTTTTCAGTATTAAAGATCCTAGATTGAAGCTGTCCTATCTAGTCTTTCAGCAAGAAAGTAGCTTGACTAGAGCTGTCCTATCTAGTCTTTCAGCGTGACGACAGATAGACTGGAGCTGTCCTATCTAGTCTTTCAGCATGAAAGTAGCTGGACTGGAGCTGCCCTATCTAGTCTTTTAGCATGACGACAGATAGACTGGAGCTGCCCTGTCTAGTTTTTCAGTATTAAAGATCCTAGATTGAAGCTGTCCTATCTAGTCTTTCAGCAAGAAAGTAGCTTGACTAGAGCTGTCCTATCTAGTCTTTCAGCGTGACGACAGATAGACTGGAGCTGTCCTATCTAGTCTTTCAGCATGAAAGTAGCTGGACTGGAGCTGCCCTATCTATCTTTTAGCATGACGACAGATAGACTGGAGCTGCCCTGTCTAATTTTTCAGTATTAAAGATCCTAGATTGAAGCTGTCCTATCTAGTCTTTCAGCAGGAAAGTAGCTTGAATAGAGTTGTCCTATCTAGTCTTTTAGCATGACAACAGACTGGAGATGTCTATCTAGTATTTCAGCAAGAAAGTAGCTGGACTGGAGCTGTCCTATCTAGTCTTTCAGCATGAAAGTAGCTGGACTGGAGCTGCCCAATCAAGTTTTTCAGCATTAAAGATCCTAGATTGGAGCTGTCCTATCTAGTCTTTCAGCATGAAAGTAGCTTGACTAGAGGTGTCCTATCTAGTCTTTTAGCATGAAAGTAGCTGGGCTGGAGCTGCCCAATCTAGTTTTTCAGCATTAAAGATCCTAGATTGGAGCGTTCCTATCTAGTCTTTCAGCATGAAAGTAGCTTGACTAGAGTTGTCCTATCTAGTCTTTTAGCATGACAACAGACTGGAGCTGTCTATCTAGTATTTCAGCAAGAAAGTAGCTTGACTGGAGCTGTCCTATCTAGTCTTTGAGCATGAAAGTAGCTGGACTGGAGCTGCACAATCAAGTTTTTCAGCATTAAAGATCCTAGATTGGAGCTGTCCTATCTAGTCTTTCAGCATGAAAGTAGCTTGACTAGAGGTGTCCTATCTAGTCTTTCAGCATGAAAGTAGCTGGGCTGGAGCGGCCCAATCTAGTTTTTCAGCATTAAAGATCCTAGATTGGAGCGTTGCTATCTAGTCTTTCAGCAATAAAGTAGCTTGACTAGAGTTGTCCTATCTAGTCTTTTAGCATAATGACAGATAGACTGGAGCTGTCCTATCTAGTCTTTCAGCATGAAAGTAGCTGGACTGGAGCTGCCCTGTCTAGTTTTTCAGTATTAAATATCCTAGATTGGAGCTGTCCTATCTAGTCTTTCAGCAGGAAAGTAGCTTGACAGGAGTTGTCCTATCTAGTCTTTTAGCATGACGACAGACTGGAGCTGTCCTATCTAGTATTTCAGCATTATAGATCCTAGATTGGAGCGTTCCTATCTAGTCTTTCAGCAAGAAAGTAGCTTGACTGGAGCTGTCCTATCTAGTCTTTCAGCATGAAAGTAGCTGGACTGGAGCTGCCCAATCAAGTTTTTCAGCATTAAAGATCCTAGATTGGAGCTGTCCTATCTAGTCTTTCAGCATGAAAGTAGCTTGACTAGAGTTGTCCTATCTAGTCTTTTAGCATGATGACAGATAGACTGGAGCTGTCCTATCTAGTCTTTCAGAATGAAATTAGCTGGGCTGGAGCTGCCCTATCTAGTTTTTCAGCATTAAAGATCCTAGATTGGAGCGTTCCTATCTAGTCTTTCAGCAAGAAAGTAGCTTGACTAGAGCTGCCCTATCTAGTCTTTTAGCATGACGACAGATAGACTGGAGCTGTCCTATCTAGTCTTTCAGCATTAAATATCCTAGATTGGAGCAGTCCTATCTAGTCTTTCAGCATGAAAGTAGCTGGACTGGAGCTGCCCTGTCTAGTTTTTCAGTATTAAAGATCCTAGATTGGAGCTGTCCTATCTAGTCTTTCAGATGGAAAGTAGCTTGACTAGAGTTGTCCTATCTAGTCTTTTAGCATGACGACAGACTGAAGCTGTCCTATCTAGTATTTCAGCATTAAAGATCCTAGATTGGAGTGTTCCTATCTAGTCTTTCAGCAAGAAAGTAGCTTAACTAGAGTTGTCCTATCTAGTCTTTTAGCATGACGACAGATAGACTGGAGCTGTCCTATCTAGTCTTTCAGCATTAAAGATCCTAGATTGGAGCTGTCCTATATAGTCTTTTAGCATGAACACAGCTTGCCTAGAGTTGTCCTAGCTAGTCTTTTAGCATGACGACAGATAGACTGGAGCTGTCCTATTTAGTCTTTCAGCAAGAAAGTAGCTATACTAGATCTGCCTTTTCTAGTTTTTGAGCGTCACGATAGATTGACTGGAGCTGTGCTATCTAGTCTTTCAGCATACAAAAGCTAGACTGGATCTGTCCTATTTAGTATTTCAGTATGATAGTAGCTAGACTGGAGCTGTCCTATCTATTCCTTTGTGCTGCTTGCTTATTCCTTGAACATGAATATCCATTGATTAGGGCTGTCCTATCTAGTCTTTCAACATGGATACAACTGGACTGAAGCTGTCCTATTTAGTCTCTTGGCATGAAAAGAGCTGGATTGGTGCTGTCCTATCTAGTCCATCAGCATGAAGTTAGACTGAATCTGTCCTACCTAGTCTTTCAGCATAAGAGTAGCTAGACTGGAGCTGTCCTAGCTAGTATTTCAGCATGGAAGTAGATAGACTGGAGCTGTCCTATCTATTCTTTGAGCATGAAGATTGTTTGACTGGAGCTGTACTATTTAGTCTTTCAGCATTAATACGGCTAGTTTGAAGCTGTCCTATCTAGTTTTGTCAACATTAATGTGGCTACACCAGGGCTTTCCCAGCTAGTCTTTTAGCATGAACGTAGCTAAACAGCAGCTGCCATATGTAGCCTTGAATCTTGAATATAAGAATACTGGAGCTGTCCTCTTTTAGCAGGAATGTAGCTAGACTGCAGCTGTCATGTCTAGTCTTTAAGCATAAATATAGCAATATTGGAGCTGTTCTTAGTAGTCGTTCAGCGTCACACACACATTCACACACTGATGGCGGGAGCTGCCAGGCAAGGGTGAATGTCTTGCTCAAGGACACAACGGACGGGACTAGGATGAATGAAGTCGGGGATTGAACCAGGAACCCTCAGGCTGCTGGCACGGCCGCTCTCCCAACCAAGCCACGCTGTCGTATTTAGTCTTCCAGCATAGGGTAGCTACACCAGAGCTGTCCTACATAGTCTTTGAGATTGAAAGAAGCTAGCTGCGGCTGTCCTATCTAGTCTAGACCGGCACTGTCCTATATAGTTTTTGAGCATGAATATAGCTATCCCTGAGCTGTCCTATCTAGTTTTCCAGCATTAAGTAGCTAGACTTGAGCTGTCCTATTTAATCTTTCAGCATAAAGGTAGCTAGACTGGAGCTTAGCTATCTATACTTTTGTAATAAATTACCTAGGCTAGAGCTGTCCTAGCTAATATTTTAGCATGCCGATCGCTAGAATGGAATTGTCCTATCTAGTCTTTCAGCATTAGGATAGCTAGACTGGAACTTATAAATCTAGTCTTTCATAATAAATTAGCTAGGCTAGAACTTTCCTATCCAGTATTTCAGCATGCAGATAGCTAGACTGGAACTGTCATATCTAGTCTTTCAGCATTACGATAGCTAGACTGGAACTTAGCTATCTAGTCTTTCGTAAGAAATTGACTAGGCGAGAGCTGTCCTATCTAGTATTTTAGCATGTAGATAGCTAGACTGGAACTGTCATATCTAGTCTTTCAGCATTAGGATAGCTAGACTGGAATTTAGCAATCTAGTCTTTTGTAAGAAATTAGCTATGTGAGAGCTGTCCTATCTAGTATTTTAGCATGCAGATAGCTAGACTGGAACTGTCATATCTAGTCTTTCAGCATTAGGATAGCTGGACTGGACCTTATATATCTAGTCTTTCATAATAAATTAGCGAGGCTAGAACTTTCCTATGCAGTATTTCAGCATGCAGATAGCTAGACTGGAACTGTCATATCTAGTCTTTCAGCATTAGGATAGCTAGACTGGAACTTAGCTATCTAGTCTTTCGTAAGAAATTAGCTAGGCTAGAGCTGTCCTATCTAGTATTTTAGCATGCAGATAGCTAGACTGGAACTGTCATATCTAGTCTTTCAGCATTAGGATAGCTGGACTGGACCTTAGATATCTAGTCTTTCATAATAAATTAGCTAGGCTAGAGATGTCCTATCTAGTATTTTAGCAT
Source organism: Entelurus aequoreus (assembly GCF_033978785.1). NCBI lineage: Eukaryota > Metazoa > Chordata > Actinopteri > Syngnathiformes > Syngnathidae > Entelurus > Entelurus aequoreus. The sequence continues at coordinate 12,006,857 of NC_084742.1, read as the reverse complement.
GCCTATAGCTAGACTGGAATTGTCCTATCTAGTCTTTCAGCATTAGGATAGCTAGACTGGAACTTAGATATCTAGTCTTTCATAATAAATTAGCTAGGCTAGAACTTTCCTATCTAGTATTTCAGCATACAGATAGGTAGACTGGAACTGTCATATTTAGTCTTTCAGCATTAGGATAGCTAGACTGGAACTTAGCTATCTAGTCTTTCGTAAGAAATTAGCTAGGCTAGAGCTGTCCTATCTAGTATTTTAGCATGCAGATAGCTAGACTGGAACTGTCATATCTAGTCTTTCAGCATTAGGATAGGTGGACTGGACCTTAGATATCTAGTCTTTCATAATAAATTAGCGAGGCTAGAACTTTCCTATGCAGTATTTCAGCATGCAGATAGCTAGACTGGAACTGTCATATCTAGTCTTTCAGCATTAGGATAGCTAGACTGGAACTTAGCTATCTAGTCTTTCGTAAGAAATTAGCTAGGCTAGAGCTGTCCTATCTAGTATTTTAGCATGCAGATAGCTAGACTGGAACTGTCATATCTAGTCTTTCAGCATTAGGATAGCTGGACTGGACCTTAGATATCTAGTCTTTCATAATAAATTAGCTAGGCTAGAGATGTCCTATCTAGTATTTTAGCATGCCTATAGCTAGACTGGAATTGTCCTATCTAGTCTTTCAGCATTAGGATAGCTAGACTGGAACTTAGATATCTAGTCTTTCATAATAAATTAGCTAGGCTAGAACTTTCCTATCTAGTATTTCAGCATACAGATAGGTAGACTGGAACTGTCATATTTAGTCTTTCAGCATTAGGATAGCTAGACTTGAACTTAGCTATCTAGTCTTTCGTAAGAAATTAGCTAGGCTAGAGCTGTCCTATCTAGTATTTTAGCATGCAGATAGCTAGACTGGAACTGTCATATCTAGTCTTTCAGCATTAGGATAGGTGGACTGGACCTTAGATATCTAGTCTTTCATAATAAATTAGCGAGGCTAGAACTTTCCTATGCAGTATTTCAGCATGCAGATAGCTAGACTGGAACTGTCATATCTAGTCTTTCAGCATTAGGATAGCTAGACTGGAACTTAGCTATCTAGTCTTTCGTAAGAAATTAGCTAGGCTAGAGCTGTCCTATCTAGTATTTTAGCATGCAGATAGCTAGACTGGAACTGTCATATCTAGTCTTTCAGCATTAGGATCTGGACTGGAACTTAGATATCTAGTCTTTCATAATAAATTAGCGAGGCTAGAACTTTCCTATCTAGTATTTCAGCATGAAGTTAGTTAGACTTGAGCGGTCCTATCTGGTCGTCCAGCATGACATGATGAAACCTGCTCGGATGAGAGGCCAAACATCTACTAAGACAATCTGAACAATCCAGTTGTGATCGATTGATTGCCCCGAGAATACAATCTTCTCTGTAGAACCAACATAAACAACAATGGAGCTACACCGGAACCTTGGGGAACTCCATAAGCCATGGACACACCAACACTCACATGGACACACACATAGTGACTAATATGTACACAATCAGCTTAAAGAAGTACAGCAACACAACCATGTAGTCATTTGTGTCACTTCAATGCATTACAAGGCGTAAACTGAACTACTATGCACCCATGGGCATTTTGTGTCGTGAGGCACATAGGAAATAGGTGTCCATGTGCATGCCTGAGTACATATGAATTGATTACATACATGACCATAACAGCCAAAAAGCAGCATGGGGATGGTTGGCGCTGCTAAAGGGAATGTTTATCTCTGAAGATACTGCAGTAGAGACCAGCGTTTAGTTGTTTTTCCATCTATGGGAACGATGCACCCTTAAGAATGATGCAGCCATTTACTGGCCAGTGCTCATTTATATGCGTTTGTGTCCCCCTTCATGCAATCTGCTCTGCATTTGTTCCCCTAATGCGTGACAAAAGGTCCTCACGTGGACACGAGGGCTGCAATGACAGCATGGCGGGACAAATGGCTGCCGAGGCCCTTTTAGCTCCTTATCAAGATGCTGAGTGATTGCGGAGCTTCACGATATGAAGTAGCACTAAAGCGCCGCACCGACCGCCATTGATTGGTGAAGCCGGGGCGGTAGAGGAGGGGAGGAGGCGTGGACTCTTCTTTTCCAAGGGTGATTGCCTGGGCGAACAGTGTAATTGCATTTGTAGCAAAACAAAACAGCGCGGGAATCAATGTGAGGATCTGTTGGTCAACAGACTTCATGACTCGGGGCATCCAAACTTCCTAAATGAGTCTAAACATGCACCGCATGCTGGTGCTGTTATTTCAACCCCCCATTAGTTTGACTTGAAATGTCTCACACAGTCGTCATGCAAAACGTCTTTGAGAAGGGCGCCTTACTACTTGTCCACAGCGTTTCTTTGATGATGATACAACTTTGAGGATATTTGTACGCTGGCATGTCCTATATAGCATTTGACCATTACCCATAAGGGGACACCACACGTTCTTGCACTTCCTGTTCCAAAAGCTAAATTGCTTGTCAGCTTTGTTACCATACCACTTTGCTCATGAGGTGGTGACAGTGAGTGTGGAAGGCTTCATAGTGCCCTCTAGGCCCTAGTAGTGGTAATGAAACTATATGAGGTGCATTTATTATGGTTATCGATGAGTACCTTTCATGGTATCGATTCCCGATACACCACCATATTTTCAGTACTTGTGTTCATGTGTTAGATGTTTGAAACTATTTGATTTATAATAAATGACTTTTTTTTAAATTTAGCATTTAACAGAGAGCTAATAATGATAACTGTGCTGTCCAGTTGTTATGTCGTGATTGTTTACACTTTTGAGTCCCATTAGCAAGCATTATAATGTAGACTTTGCATGCAGTTGCAATTTCAAGACATCAGATGGCGGTAGTGTCTAGACCAGGGGTGTCAAACTCATTTTCGATCGGGGGCCACATGGAGAAAAGGGGGTGAAAACCAAGTGTCTTTTTGTGTTGTTTTCGTCATTACCGGGTTTAGACAACTTAGACTTAGACAAACTTTATTGATCCACAAGGGACTTTGTTCCCACAAGGGAAATTGTTCTAATGAATTGTCAAAGTTCAGTTCAGTTCAGTTCAGTTTCAGTTTATTTCGAACAAGCATATGCACCAACTTGTCAGAATACGCCCTCATCCTTCTACTATCCAGGTGAGAGGTATGATTTAAGATCTACAATAAACTTCCACATGTTCATGTGTTAGATGTTTGAAACTATTTGATTTATAATAAATGACAATTTTTTTTATTTAGCATTTAACAGAGAGCTAATAATGATAACTGTGCTGTCCAGTTGTTATGTCGTGATTGTTTACACTTTTGAGTCCCATTAGCAAGCATTATAATGTAGACTTTGCATGCAGTTGCAATTTCAAGACATCAGATGGCGGTAGTGTCTAGACCAGGGGTGTCAAACTCATTTTCGATCGGGGGCCACATGGAGAAAAGGGGGTGAAAACCAAGTGTCTTTTTGTGTTGTTTTCGTCATTACCGGGTTTAGACAACTTAGACTTAGACAAACTTTATTGATCCACAAGGGACTTTGTTCCCACAAGGGAAATTGTTCTAATGAATTGTCAAAGTTCAGTTCAGTTCAGTTCAGTTTCAGTTTATTTCGAACAAGCATATGTACCAACTTGTCAGAATACGCCCTCATCCTTCTACTATCCAGGTGAGAGGTATGATTTAAGATCTACAATAAACTTCCACAAGCGAGGAAGCAGCAGACCACTTGTGGATGTCAACATTGGCACACAAGCTTGTGATCACGGTGCCGCTATAAATAGTTTGTCTGCCTTAGCGCTTACAGTAACAATGTCACTAATACTTGCTTAATATTCAAGTCACAAAATGTAAATGGAGTATTGCTGGATGGTTATTTATTGGGTTTTATGGTCAGAATAGAGGACCTCCCATTGGCTCTGTTGTAAGAAGACTTGTATTCACGTTTATTTACGAATTAGAATGCAATAAAAAAATACATCTATGGTCATCTCTTTTATAATGATTGTGAACAATAGGCACAATTCCCCAAAAAGTGTAGTTCCCCTTTAAGGTATCCAGCGGCTATAAAATTATAAAATGATATTGCTGAATAGACAATATGTCTAATATGTTTAATTTGACAGCCCATATATGTTGACGACTATACGTTGTGTGATCGCCTCCTTTCTCGCAGCAATTTCTGTGCTGCTTGTTCTAATGCACGGAAAATTTTGAAAAAAATTGGTTCATGAATCTGCACAAAATAACACAAGAAGAAACATGAATTGGACATCATGTGGACTAAGAAACCAAAAAAATTAAAAATTAAAAAAATCAATGAATCAAACAAAATATATCCATATTGGTGTATGTATACTGACTTGCCATTATCATCCATTATCATATGTTATACTTGTTCTGAAATTGTCATATATCCATCAAATCTGCTGTTGAAACTTGGACTATATAACCGACATATATCACCAACATATAAGTTGATTGTAAATTAGGGGGCGGAACATGGACAAGCATTCTTGCTTTTTTTCCCGTATCCCTTTTCGGTGGGTGCCGTTGCATGGCTGTCAAATTACAAAGAGTGATGAAGTGTTGCTATATATGTCTGTCTGCCGGAATAAATACATTCATTCATTCATTCATTCAAACCTTCAGTAGTTAAGGCCCTAAGTATTGTACTCATTACCACATCTGCGGTCCCCTCCAAGGTTTATCATTGTCATGTTTTTTCTTGCCCTGATGTGGGATCTGAGCCAAGGGTGTCGTTGTGGCTTGTGCAGCCCTTTGAGACACTCGCGATTTAGGGCTATATAAGTACACATGGATTGATTGATTGATTGATTGATTGATTGAAGAGCTGTTTAATTGTAACGTGCACCTTAGTCGTAGTTTTCATTTCCAAGCTTGGAGGTGTTGAAATTGCCATGTAAAATTACTAATGCTAATCAGTAGCATGTCTATGGCAAATCTAAATGAGCGCTTGTTTTGCTCACAAATCCAGTCCGCAACCGGATGTGCAACAAAGGTAAATTTGGCACGGTTTGGACTTTATGTGAATAGATACGCCGCAGTACTGACAGAATTCCATTGGTGCCCATCCCTAATTATGGTTGAACTTTGTGGTAGCCACATGTTAAATTAAAGTTAAAGTACCAATGATTGTCACACACACACACTAGGTGTGGCGAAATTATTCTCTGCATTTGAATCATTCACCCGGGAATCATTTTTGGTGATTTAACCCCCAATTCCAACCCTTGATGCTGAGTGCCAAGCAGGGAGGTAATGAGTCCCATTTGTATAGTCTTTGTATCGACTCGGCCGGGGTTTGAACTCACGACCTACCGATCTCAGGGTGGACACTCTAACCACTAGGCCACTGAGTAGGTGGAAATGAACACCTCTCTGGTGGTTTAATGAACAGATTATTGATTACCTATTTGTATCCGGTCCACACTTTTGAGCACTTTTCAGGCTACCTTTGTGTGGTTGTTCAAACTAAAAGCATCTGCAGTAGCCAGGGCGGCAGCAGCGTGCAGAGATAGCCAGGAATTCTCCAGAGATGCTCGTGAATGAGCAGCAGCCGCTGCAATAAAAGCCTCAGGTGTTCCTCAGCCTTGCAGCTCATCCAGCAATCACGTCGGCTCCCCGGCTTTTAATTACCGTAATTTCCGGACTATAAGCCGCTACTTTTTCCCCTCGTTCTGGTTCCTGCGGCTTATACAACGGTGCGGCTTATATACGGCCTGTTCTTCTCCGACACCGACGAAGAGGATTTCGGTGGTTTTAGTACGCAGGAGGAAGACGATGACACAATGATTAAAGACTGACTTTTCATATACCGGTAGGCTGGTTATTTTGATAACGTACATGCGAGCACTTTGTATTACTTTGCACCGTTGTATTATTTGTACTCTGCACGAATGCTGTTCGCCATGTCAAAGATGTGAACGTTTAAGTGAATGATTGAAAGATTTATAGTTAATAAATGGGACGCTTTGCGTTCCCAAACAGTCATCTCTGTCCCGACAATCCCCTCCGTGGTAGCAGGAACCCCTATATACTACGGTAATTACACATCAAAACCCTGCGGCTTATAGTCGGGTGCGGCTTATATAAGGAGCAATCTGTATTTTCCCCTAAATTTAGCTGGTGCGGCTTATAGTCAGGTGCGGCTTATAGTCCGGAAATTACGGTACTAGCGGAATGTTCAGTACCAGTATCTTTGCTCTGTTATTGTCTTTCAGATGTTTATGGAAGAGATGTTTCTGTTCCTCCGAACGCCCGGCGGAGAGGGTTTTTACGCGACGGGCCGCCTCGATTTATGGACTGCGTCTAGTTTGTAGCTGTAAACCGAAGGCGGGACAGCGTCCAGATGAGGAGCGTAAACACGAGACACGTCCCGAATGGAAGGTGCCTTCAGGGCCACACAGGAAGGAGGCTTATGAGATTTCCAGGGAAGATAAACACATAAGTGCACGGAGTCACACGCTTCCTGTCCCGCGGCGTTACTGTCCAGTGGACGTCGTGCTCTATTTCTCCCGAGTGGCTTCCCGGAAGGGCCACAGAACTCCTTCCAGGTGAACGATCCGACATTTGGAAGAAATGCCAGCGTGAAGACCGGTTGCGGGCGGAATGCGGCCGGTTGGTTGACAAGAACAGGACACAGTCCAGAGACTGGCGACGTGTCAGCGGAAGACAAACAAAGTACGGGAAGGATCCGCACTCCTGCAGGCCTCTGCAGACACAAACAAACAGACGGACCGGGTGATGAAACACATCCATCACACCTTTTTTCCTCGCCCGGCATCAAAACCCCACATGAAAGATATGATAATATCACACTCATAAGCCGGCGCCTTTTTTCCCGCACCGTAACGTTTCGACTCCCCCTTCAAAGCTCACGAGTGTAGTTTGAGAGCGATGAAGCCCGCGGTGCTTGGAAATCCACAGGAGGTCGGCTGAAGCAAGCTGCTTAGGCGCCCTTTAAACGCGGCGTCTCCGCACATACGCATCAATTAGAGGCAAACACGCCGAGTCGTATTACGAGGGTGGAGTAGAGTAAACCTCCAAAGGTCTGCTTCTCCTCCTCGTATCCACTTCCTGATATAATGACGCTGACGTCCGGGGGAGCCAGTTCAAGCCAGCCACATTTGCATCATACTGCAGTAATTATGACCTGGGCCAGGGGTCGGCAACCTTTACCACTCAAAGAGCCATTTTGGCAAGTTTCACAAATTAAAGAAAGTAATGGGAGCCACAAAAAAAATTTAAAAATTTAAAATGAAAAACACCGCATACAATGCTTAAACGCTTTGTGCTATGTTAACCAGGGGTCTCCGACACACGCACCGGCACGCACTTTAATGTGGAAATTTGATGTTAGTGCAGCCCGCGAGTTTTGAATGAATGGCGCTTGATAGCGTCATACTTGCCAACCCTCTCATTTTTCCCGGGAGACTCCTGAATATCAGAGTGTGATGACACTGCATTTGGCGCCCTCTACAGTCTGCCCTAACAGTGTATCTGTTCGACCACACGTAGAATGCAATTTCAGCTTGCTCACGTAAGTGACAGCAAGGCGTACTAACTCAGCAGCCACACATCTTACACTGACGGTACCAATACCCAGAATCCCATGCAGCCCTAACTCTTCCGCTCAACCAACGCACGGAGAGGGGGGGGGGGGGGGGGGGGGGTTGATGTGTGGGGGGATTTGGTGGTAGCGGGGGTGTATAATGTAGACCGGAAGAGTTAGGGCTGCATGGGATTCTGGGTAATGGTTGTGCTGTGTTTATGTTGTGTTACGGTGGGATGTTCTCCAGAAATGTGTTTTTCATTCTTTTTTGGTGTGGGTTCACAGTGTGGAGCATATTTGTAACGTAACAATGTTAAAGTTGTTTGATACGGCTACCGTCCAGCCACATGCAACATGTGGCTGGACTGGCACGCTGTATGTAAATGCTATAGAGGACAATTACTGCAGTGCAATTAGGGCACGCCCTTTATTTAGTAATTAGAGTGTAAATAGGATTAGTTTTTCCCTGGGAGTAATCTATGAGAGACACTGAGATCCATAAATCTCCTGGGAAAATCGGGTGGGTCGGCATGTATGTAGCTGAGCCGCATCAGAGTGGTCAAGGAGCCGCATGCGGCTCCGGAGCCGCGGGTTGCCGACCCCTGACCTGGGCAAAAGGGAGGAAGTCACATGACCAGTCGACACGGAGAAGGTCGGATGAGGGCGGGTCAGTTTACATTTACATTTTCAAATGTTCCTTCCACACTGGCCTCGACCGGAAAGGCCGGCAAGCTTTACGGAAGATGTGATGCAAACCCAATGTTGAGTTGAGTTGAGTTTGTGTTTATTAGGAACATGCATGCACACAACATGATACGTCACAATTTCCAGTATCTCTATTCAACATGTTCAAAAAGGAGTAGGAAGAAGCAGAGCTTATTGTAATCCTACCCCTTTTCCTTTACGTAGCAGTTGCTAAAACTTTTGTTCACTTCCTGTTCTCAATTTACTCACAATATACTACAAAGGTAATAACAACAAAAATAAATAAAAAATATTTGGTGAAGTAAGTTAAATTTCATATGGTGAGATGAGTAAGATTATTCTGAAAATGAATGGATGGATGAGACAAATTCAGAATGTTTATCATGGTTCTTCTTCTTTGTACTTTGTGAACACTTTAAGTTTGAAGAGTTTCATGAATTGGATCATATTAGTACATTGTTTGATTTCTTTGCTTGCATGATGTAATTCCACATACTGATATACTGAAGGTCTTAAATGTTGTACGTGCGTACACATGTTTTAAATTACATTTTTCTCTAAGATTATATTTCTCCTCGTTTGTTGAGAATAATTGTTGTACATTCTTGGGTAGCAGGTTATGATTTGCTTTGTGCATAATTGTAGCTGTTTGCAAATTCACTATGTCGTGAAATTTCAGTATTTTTGATTCAATGAATAAATACAAGGGTTTGTATGTTCTCTATATCCAACATTATGTATTATTCTAACTGATCTTTTGTGTAACACTGCTAATGAATGAAGTGCACTTTTGTAGTTATTTCCCCATATTTTTGCACATTAACTCAGATATGGTAACACTAGCGAGCAGTAGAGAATATGAAGTGATTTTTGGTCTAAAATATGTTTTGCTTAATTCATTATTGGCGTGTTTCTCGCTCCTTTATGTTGTATATTTTTTACATGAGATTTCCAGTTCAATTTATTAGCAATCATTATACCTACAAATTTGGTTTAATTTAATCTTTCAATTTCTGTCTTTTTTTGTCAAACCATCTTGTTGATTTGTTCATTTCTTCTGTTATTATTTGTATTAGCTTCTGTGTGTTCTCTCCTATGTCAGGATAGTTTGATACAACTAGACGGGCCTGAATTAAGTGTGACCTCTGCTGGTTGCTTACATCGATTAAAAGGTGTTATTCTGAAGGTGCATGTTGATAATAAGCATTAGAGGCATCCCATTCCATGTTTGATAAAATTATGTATCTAATAATTGTTGGTATAAGGATAGGATAGGATACAATTTATTCATCTGACAATTGGGAAACAGTGTGGTTGCAGTGCAGATTTTTACATACAGTACAGGTCAAATGTCATAAAAAACTAAATAATGACATTATGCGTATTACTGATGTCCCGATACCAATAGTATGGTACCGGTACCAAAATGTATTTCGATACTTTTGGATACTTTTCTAAATAAAGGGCACCACAAAAAATGGCATTATTGTCTTTATTTTAAGAAAAAATCTTACGATACATTAAACATATGTTTCCTATTGCAATTTTGTCCTTAAATAAAATAGTGAACACACGAGACAACTTTTCTTTTATTAGTAAGTAAACAAACAAAGACTCCTAATTTAGCTGCTGACGTATGCAGTAACATATTGTGTCATTTATCATTCTATTATTTTGTCATTATTAAGGACAAGTGGTAGAAAATGAATGATTAATCTACTTGTTCATTTACTGTTAATATCTGCTTACTTTCTCTTTTAACATGTTCTATCTACACTTCTGTTAAAATGTAATAATCACTTTTTCTTCTGTTGTTTGATACTTTACATTAGTTTTGGATGATACCACAAATCTGGGTATCAATCCGATACCAAGTCGTTACAGGATCATACATTGGTTAATATTTAAGTCCTTATGTGTCCAGGGACATATTTCCTGAGTTTATAAACATAATATACATTTAAAAAAAAAAAAAAAAACATTTTGTCATGCTAAAAAATATCGATGTAATCATAGTAGTATCGACTAGATCGGGGGTCGGCAACCCGCGGCTCTAGAGCCGCATGCGGCTCTTTAGCGCCGCCCTAGTGGCTCTCTGGAGATTTTTCAAAAATGTATGAAGAATGGAAAAAGATGAGGGGGAAAAAAATCAATTTTTTTGTTTTAGTATGGTTTCTGTAGGAGGACAAACATGACACAAACCTCCGTAATTGTTATAAATCACACTGTTTATATTAAATATGCTTCACTGATTCAAGTATTTGGCGAGCGCCGTTTTGTCCTACTTATTTTGGCGGTCCTTGAACTCACCGTATAGTCTGTTTACATGCATAACTTTCTCCGACTTTCTAGGACGTGTTTTATGCCACTTCTTTTTCTGTCTCATTTTGTCCACCACACTTTTAACGTTGTACGTGAGTGCACAAAGGTGAGTTTTGTTGATGTTATTGACTTGTGTGAAGTGCTAATCAGACATATTTGGTCACTGCATGACTGCAAGCTAATCGATGCTAACATGCTATTTAGGCTAGCTATATGTACATATTGCATCATTATGCCTCATTTGTAGCTATATTTGAGCTCATTTAGTTTCCTTTAAGTCCTCTTAATTAAATTTACATCTCATGACACATGTAATATGGCTTTTAATTTTTTGCGGCTCCAGACAGATTTGTTTTTGTTTTTTGGGTCCAATATGGCTCTTTCAACATTTTGGGTTGCCGACCCCTGGACTAGATACACTCCTGTACTTGGTATCATTATAGTGGATGTCAGGTGTGGATCCACCCATGGCATTTGTTTACATTGTGAGGCATGTTTAGCTATTCCTCGTCCTGCAGGGATGATACTTGTAAGAAACATACTTTCATAGCTTGGTTGGTAGAGTGGCCGTGCCAGCAACTTGAGCGTTCCAGGTTCGATTCCCGCTTCCGCCATCCTAGTCACTTCCGTTGTGTCCTTGGGCAAGACACTTTACCCACCTGCTCTCAGTGCCACCCACACTGGTTTGAATGTAACTTAGATATTGGGTTTCACTATGTAAAGCGCTTTGAGTCACTAGAGAAAAGCGCTATATTAATATAATTCACAAAATTTGTTGCCATGGAGGCGAGGATTAGTGATTTAGAAGTAGTTAAAACACTACAGACTGCGGCTGGAAGTTAGCCGGTAGCTAGCTAGCCATGTCTTAAAGCACCTCTTCCTGAGGGCGTTTTCAGTGTTATAGCTTCACCTTTATCGTTAGTTTTTTTAAACAAAATGCGTCCGTTCTCCCTTTTCTGTCTACACACCTTGTCTGCTTGTAAGTACTCCGTGATTGTGCGCTGCCGAACGTGCTCCTCTGCTCGTAAAACCAGAAATGTCATGACGTGACGACGACGCACTGTGATGTAATTTTTAGAGGCGGCATAGTACCAAATATGATTCATTAGTATCGCGGTACTATATACAACCCTAATGTGTAGATAATAAAACCAGATAGGTCTGAATTATTTGAGACTTATGCTGGTTGCTAGCAAGTACAAACGTATTTTACGCTTCATAATGCCCCACACATTTTCGATGGGAGACAGGTCTGGACTGCAGGCGGGCCAGGAAAGTACCCACACTCTTTTTTTACTCACGCAGTTGTGGACAAAGGGGTGTACCTCGCCCCATCCTTTCTTGTGAAAGACTGAGCATTTTTTTGGAAGCTGTTTGTATACCAAATCATGGCACCCACCTGTTCCCAATTAGCCTGCACACCTGTGGGATGTTCCAAATAAGTGTTTGATAAGCATTCCTCAACTTTATCAGTATTTATTGCCACTTTTCCCAACTTCTTTGTCCCGTGTTGCTGGCATCAACTTTAATGATTATTTGCTAAAAGAAATTGTTTATCAGTTTGAACATCAAATATGTTGTCTTTGTAGCATATTCAACTGAATATGGGTTGAAAATGATTTGCAAATCATTGTATTCCGTTTATATTTACATCTAACACAATTTCCCGACTCATATGGAAACAGGGTTTGTAGTGAAATGTTTTGCTTTCAAGATGCTAGTTGACAAAATTATGCATTTGAACATTTTTTGTGTAATCAAACTAGATAGGTCCGAATCAATTGCGACCTCTGCTAATTTCAACCAAGTGAAATGTAGATGCATGTTGATGATAAATGTTTCACATGGTTGACCGAAGGCTGCATTTAATAATTGTTAGTATAATAAAACTAGATAGGTCTGAATTGCAACGTTTGCTTGTTGCTACCGACTAATAAAGTATGTTTATTGAAAATGTATGTTAATGGTCAATTTTAGTCAAATCCCATTCCTCATGGTTGACAAAATTATGCATTTAAAAATTGTTAGCGTAATCAAAGTAGATAGGTCTGAATTAATTGTGACCTCTGCTAATTTCTACCAAGTAGTGAAATGTTTTGTTTTCAAGATGCATGTTGACAAAATTATGCATTTGAAATTTTTTTGTGTAATCAAACTAGATAGGTCTGAATCAATTGCGACCTCCGCTAATTTCAACCAAGTGAAATGTAGATGCATGTTGATGATAAATGTTTCACATGGTTGACCGAATGCTGCATTCAATAATTGTTAGTATAATAAAACTAGATAGGTCTGAATTGCAACGTTTGCTTGTTGCTACCGACTAATAAAGTATGTTTGTTGAAAATGTATGTTAATGGTCAATTTTAGTCAAATCCCATTCCTCATGGTTGACAACATTATGCATTTAAAAATTGTTAGCGTAATCAAAGTAGATAGGTCTGAATCAATTGCGACCTCCGCTAATTTCAACCAAGTGAAATGTAGATGCATGTTGATGATAAATGTTTCACATGGTTGACCGAAGGCTGCATTTAATAATTGTTAGTATAATAAAACTAGATAGGTCTGAATTGCAACGTTTGCTTGTTGCTACCGACTAATAAAGTATGTTTATTGAAAATGTATGTTAATGGTCAATTTTAGTCAAATCCCATTCCTCATGGTTGACAAAATTATGCATTTAAAAATTGTTAGCGTAATCAAAGTAGATAGGTCTGAATTAATTGTGACCTCTGCTAATTTCTACCAAGTAGTGAAATGTTTTGTTTTCAAGATGCATGTTGACAAAATTATGCATTTGAAATTTTTTTGTGTAATCAAACTAGATAGGTCTGAATCAATTGCGACCTCCGCTAATTTCAACCAAGTGAAATGTAGATGCATGTTGATGATAAATGTTTCACATGGTTGACCGAATGCTGCATTCAATAATTGTTAGTATAATAAAACTAGATAGGTCTGAATTGCAACGTTTGCTTGTTGCTACCGACTAATAAAGTATGTTTGTTGAAAATGTATGTTAATGGTCAATTTTAGTCAAATCCCATTCCTCATGGTTGACAACATTATGCATTTAAAAATTGTTAGCGTAATCAAAGTAGATAGGTCTGAATTAATTGTGACCTCTGCTAATTTCTACCAAGAAGTGAAATGTTTTGCTTTCAAGATGCATGTTGACAAAATGATGCATTTGAACATTTTTTGTGTAATCAAACTAGATAGGTCTGAATCAATTGCGACCTCCGCTAATTTCAACCAAGTGAAATGTAGATGCATGTTGATGATAAATGTTTCACATGGTTGACCGAATGCTGCATTCAATAATTGTTAGTATAATAATACTAGATAGGTCTGAATTGCAACGTTTGCTTGTTGCTACCAACTAATAAAGTATGTTTGTTGAAAATGTATGTCAATGGTCAATTTTAGTCAAATCCCATTCCTCACGGTTGACAAAATTATGCATTTAAAAATTGTTAGCGTAATCAAAGTAGATAGGTCTGAATTAATTGTGACCTCTGCTCATTTCTACCAAGTAAATGATAATGATAAATGAAATGTTTTGCTTTCAAGATGCATGTTGGTGAAAAATGTTGGTACAATCACATTCCACACGGTTAACAAAAAGTATGCATTCAATAATTGTTAATATAACAAAACTAGATAGGTCTGAATTAATTGCGACCTCTGCTAGTTTCTACCAATTAGTGAAATGTGTTGCTTTTAAGATGCAACACATAAATCACAGTCCACAAGGTTGACAAAATTATGCATTTAACAAGTGTTAGCAGAAAAAAACTAGACAGGTCTAAATTATTTTCGACTTCTGCTGGTTGCTACTGATTAGTAAATTGTGTCACCTTGAAAATACATTTTGATGATAAATATTAGTGCAATCACATTCTATGTGGTTGACAAAATGATGCATTTAAAAATTGTTAGGATAATATATCTGGATAGGTCTGAATTATTTTCGACTTATGCTGGTTTCTACTGATTAGTAAAATGTGTTACTTTGAAAACGTATTTTGATGATAAATATTAGCACAATCACATCCCGCATGTTTGACAAAATGATGCATTTAATAATTGTTAGTATAATAAAATTAGACAGGTCTGTATTAATTGCAACCTCTGTCTTTTGCTACCGAGTAGCCAAATGCGTTACATTTGAGATTCATGATGATGATAAATGTAAGTGCAATCACATTCACGTGGCTGACAAAATGATGCATTTAAATATTATTAGTATAATAAATTTAAATAGTTCTGAATTAATTTCAACATATGCTGGTTGCTACTCATTAGAAAAATGTGCTACCTTAAAAATGTATTTTGATGATAAATATTAGTGCAATCACATTCCACATGGTTGACAAAATTATGCATTTAATAATTGTTAGTATAACAAAATTAGATAGGTCTGGATTCATTGCAACCTCTGTCGTTTGCTACCGAGTAGCCAAATGTGTTACTTTTGAAATGCATGTTGACGATAAATGTGAGTGCAATCACATTCCACATGGTTGACAGAAGGATGCATTTAAAATGTGTTAGTATGAATAAACTAGATGGGGTTAAACTAATTGTGAACTCTGCTGGTCGTTACCAACTAACAACATATGTAACTTCTAAGCAAAAGTGGGTTGTAGCACGTTACATTTACTCCATTTCATTTACTTAGGTAACCTTTTGGAAAAATTGTACTTGTCAGAGTAGTTATAATGCAATATACTTTTTACTTTTACTTGAGTATTTTTGTGACAAAGAAACACTACTTTTACTCCATTAAATAGATCGTCATTCCGATTGTTACATTTATTTATATCAAAATTATTTATAATCTATTAATTAAGTCTTGCAAAGACATTAATTTGTCGGCGAGCCTTCTTCCGGCAGGAACTGTCACATGACTCTGTTTCCCCAATCCAATGTAAGCATTAGTGACATATGAAAAAAAAGGGATGGGGAACCAAGCGTCTTTTCGTGTCATCCTCGCCATTTCCGGTTCCTAAAAGGCTGTCTAAGTGTACCAACTTGTCGGAATACCTACTCAGACGTCTTCTGTCCAGGTGAGATGCAGGATTTATGATCTACTATAAACTTACAGGAAGCAAGGAAGCGAGGAAGCAGCAGACCACTCGACGATGTAAACATAGGGTCACACGGAAGTGATCACAGTGCCGCTATAAATAGTTTGTCTGCGTCAGCGCTTGTAATAACAATATCACTAATACTTGCTTTATATTCAAATCATGAAATGTAAATTGAGTATTGTTGGCGCTTTTTGATTGGTTATTTTTTGGATTTTATGATCAAAATTGAGGAGCTAAAATGTTAAAATGCATTAAAAAAAAAAAAAAATTCCATCCTTTGCCATGTTTTTAATAATGATTGTGAACGATGGGCAAAATTCCCCAAAAAGTGCAGTTCCCTTTTAACATCAGCATAGCCATTACCAATGTATTATTTTTTGTTATTATTTAAATAACATTACAGAGGACATCCTGTCAGTATGACGCAATATGCGCTAGTCCTCATGGGAAATGTGGTCTTCTTCTGGCAAAACACTACCGCTTTGGTCCACTGGCGCCGCTAAAATCAACCAAAACTGAAAGTTATTAAGCTGAGCTTTAAAGTATATGGTAGACAAAGAAGACACTTTATTTAAGTGACATGACACCAGCACATTTGAGACAACTGGTAAACAGTTGACTAAAAAAGCGATCTTTGTGTTTGTGTCTGATGATCTCAATAACCACAACTGTCATTTAAACACATTGAAACATTACCAATAACACTAAATAGCAGTGTAATCATCTGGTAGATCCGGAACTTGAAAGTTACTAGTGCTAGCTTATTAGCATCTAACATTCTCTTCTTCTACCCAATTTAAATGACCACATAGTTAACAAGCTGAAATGACCACGATCTCCGACTAGTGCATGAGAGGCAATCTGCGTGTGCTCAACCGTCGCACCAGAGATTAGAGCATGGAAAATACAACTTCACATGTGGGTGAGAAAAAAGAAGAAACTGAATTATTTGACAAATCAGACTAATTTAGTACGCAGAAACGTACTGACCGTAAAAAGCGACAAGACGTCAGACAAGGCAACAAAAACGTATTCAATGATTACTTTCAAACTAGCAAAAAGAACATTTATACCATGTGCTGTCATGTGTGTCAGTAGAAATGTTGACATTTCAGCCTACAAGAATTCCACATCCAACTAGAGAAAACATGCTGCAGTAAATTGTATAGGATTTTTATGCTTTACACACACACACACACACACACACACACACACACACACACACACACACACACACACACACACACACACACACACACACACACACACACACACACACACACACACACACACACACACACACACACACACACACACTATTGTATTTGTTACCTTCTTGAGACCTCCAAAAAATGCCTACCTCTTTAGGACCACCCTTTCTAGATATATAAAGATTTGTATTAACAACATTAAGAATATATACATACTATGTAAATATTAATAAGGTAAAAAGGGGGCGCATTTTAATTTCTTACACACACTTGTTATTGCATATGTTGGCCAGAGGGGGAGCACTTAAAATTTCTACACACACTTGTTATTTCATATGTTGACCAGAGGGGGGGCACTTTTAAAACCGACACACAGTCAATTTGAAAAATCCCTCCTTTTTGGGACCACCCTAATTTTGATAGATTTCACCACCAGGGGTGCAAATGAGATCTTTTTTTGTTTTGTTTTTTGTAATGTGCTTAAGGGCGATGACAAACGCGTCAAGGACCACAGATGGCCCCTGTGTCGCACTTTGGGCAACCCAGCTGTAGAAGCTAACTGTTAATGGCCACCATAGTCTTAGTACCGTAGTGCATTTGTTCATCCTATGGTCACATATGGGACGCAAGTTGCCTTAAGTCAGCACCGGAAGTCGTAAAATCAGCTGTTCATCTGGTGGGTTTTTTCGGGGATGAATAAGGAAGTCCTTCTTTAGCTTGTTTTATCATATATTGCTGCCTTTGCACCGGTCAATGTTTACTTTTGTATGCACATTAAATCAACAAAAAATCCTGACATTGGAGCAATGTTCACGGACTCTAGTATTTGGCTCTCTATTAGATGCAATGGTTTTCCATATTGGGACCATGATTTCGGTCCTAACTTGTTCACCGGTCCTCATATGGAAGGTACTTTTCCTTGTTGATGTCTCAAGAAGGGTAGAAATACAACACGCACACACACACACACACACACACACACACACACACACACACACACACACACACACACACACACACACACACACGCACACACACACACTGACTAGGGTTGTCGTCCAAGAACCATTAAAAAATAGCTATGAAAAAAATCATCAGTTACTCACAAGTTACTCAATACTTGAGTAGCTTGTTCACGCATTATTGACTTACTCTTACTCAGGTATTTATTTTAATGACTACTTTTTACTTTTACTTGAGTCGTATTAATCTCAAGTAACTTCACGCTTACTTAAGTACAAATTTTGGGTACTCTACCGACCTCTGCTTTCAAGATGCCAGTTGATATGCTTGTTAATGTTACAATCCGGATGTTTCTTTTCCTCTTTGGTCCGGAGGACACGACGTCCACAGTTTCCGAAAACAATTTGAAATGTGGACTCGTCAGACCACAGAACACTTTTCCAATTTGTATCAGTCCATCTTAGATGAGCTCAGGCTCAGCGAAGCCGACGGCATTTCTGGGTGTTGTTGATAAACGGTTTTCGCCTTGCATAGGAGAGTTTTAACTTGCACTTACAGATGTAGCGACCAACTGTAGTTACTGACAGTCGGTTTCTGAAGTGTTCCTGAGCCCATGTGGTGATATCCTTTACACACTGATGTCACTTGTTGATGCAGTACAGCCTGAGGGATCGAAGGTCACAGGCTTGGCTGCTTACGTGCAGTAATTTCTCCAGATTCTCTGAACCCTTTGATGATATTACGGACCGTAGATGGTGAAATCCTTAAATTCCGTGCAATAGCTGGTTGAGAAAGGTTTTTCTTAAACTGTTCAACAATTTGCTCATGCATTTGTTGACAAAGTGGTGACCCTCGCCCCATCCTTTTTTGTGAATGACTGAGCATTTCATGGAATCGACTTTTATACCCAATCATGGCACCCACCTGTTCCCAATTTGCCTGTTCACCTGTGGGATGTTCCAAATAAGTGTTTGATGAGCATTCCTCAACTTTATCAGTATTTATTGCCACCTTTCCCAACTTCTTTGTCACGTGTTGCTGGCGTCAAATTCTAAAGTTAATGATTATTTTACCAAAAGAAAATGTTTATCAGTTTGAACATCAAATATGTTGTCTTTGTAGCATATTCAACTGAATATGGGTTGAAAAGGGTTTGCAAATTATTGTATTCCCGTTTATATTTACATCCAACACAATTTCCCAACTCATATGGAAACGGGGTTTGTACAAAGTTGCTAAATTGATTAGATTTACCCTCACTTACTAGCTAGCATAATGCTAACTCAATTACTTATCATATCGTTAATGTCGTCACCATGGCGATTCACAAGTAAGGTTTTGTTTTTTCTTTCAATCCCATAAAAACTCGTCCCAGAAATGAATGGGATGAAAGACCCTACACAAATCCCACAATTCCTTTGATCAACTACGTCGGCTCCAAAAATGTCCGAATGCTCCAAAGACGAACTGATCAAGCATTCCGTCTCATCCCATTGCTATGCAGCTGCGTCTCTCCGACGCCGCGCACGCCGTCAATCAGGCGAAGACTTCCCGGGAGACAAGGTCATCTCACTTTCCACCAATTTTACACAGTTTTCCAGCGTGATCGATCGCAGTCCACATGGCTAAAGCCGAGGGGTCTCATTGCCCAGTCACCTATAATTGGAAGCTGTTAGAAGGCGGGATGAGCCGGCATTACCAAGCAGCTCGTCGTCTGCGCACTTTGCCAAATGAGGCTGAAGCTCCAATATCGACTTCCCGGCTCGATTGGTCGGGGTCAAGCGAGTCTTCTTAATTGCTTCGCAGAATAGCAAAGCGGTCTGTCAGACTTTGTCAGTCAAAAACTTTATACCCTGGGGAACTTTTAGATGATATTTACTGGCCAGCCATAGCCTCTTAATGAACCTTTAATAAGGGCTTCGTTGTTGGCAGGTGCGCCGCAAAGGTCAACCTGTTTTGCTCAAATGCAAAAAACTGATAAAAATGTACATTTGTGTGGTAAGACGAGGTCAATTTTATTTACACACAAGCTCGTTTTAAAAGAAAAACCTTGAAACTCTTCTGCCATCGTCTGGAGCAGTGGTCCTTACCTGGTTAAGTTGCGGCCCAATATTAGGTCAATAATGAAAACCAATTTGTAATAAATGAAAATAACTTGCAAGGGTTAACCGATTTCAGAAGTTTACTTTAAGACAAAGAGACGAATTATAGGTTTCGGAAGTTTGTGCAATATGTTTTTCCATTAGAGCGTAAACCAGTAGTTTGCAAAAGGTCAAAAACCAAATCATACGAAAAGTGGGGCGTAAGAAAAAGCAATGTACCAAAGGTTAAACTATCACAGACATACTGGGACTATTTGGAAAATCTTAAAATTGCAGGCCAAAACGCCGAAATCCGTATTATCAAAATATCACTTGCGCGTTTTTTAATGCAATATCAAACAAATACGATGCAAACAAAATGTGTCGCAGGTACTCGCTGTTCCATCCATGCATCCATTTTTCTACCGCTTGTCCCGTTCGGGGTCGCGGGTTGCTGGAGCCTATCTCAGCTGCATTCGGGCGGAAGGCGGGGTACACCCTGGACAAGTCGCCACCTCATCGCAGGGCCAACGCAGACTCTTGCCTAAATGTCGTACTGAGTTGCAGGACAAGGAGACCATCACAAGCTTGCTAATTAGCTAATTAGCATAGTTAGCATCAACTAGCTAGCTTACTTGTTGACGCCTGTGTTTGCTCTCCGAGCCACAATGTTGACGGATTTCCACTTTACTACTAATCATATTTGGATGATTACAGTCCAAAGACTGTTAGTTTTGAACCAGTTGTAGTTCTGGAGCATTTACGAGTAGCCATCGAGAAGGTAATTTTTGACGTGACGGATGTAAAGTCTAAATCTAAGTCTAAGTCTGATCAGAGGTTACAACACCGGAAGTATATTACCCGAGGGGGCGTGGTTATAGGATAGAGTTGCCAAATGGGAAACGTTTTCTAAGTTATTTTCATGCATGTTATACAACTTTACTTTACATTTTCAATGATAATAATGTTATCTAACAAAAAAAACAAAAACAATCTGTGGTACATTACATGGGACAGGAAAGTGTCAAAAAGACAGCCAAAAGAGGTTCAATCTAAAGGTGAAATGCAAATGCACCAATTTGCAGGAAATGTAGTCTTGATTTTCAGAATTTTCTTTCAAGGCTTGTGTCGCAGCACTTTGTGCCGATAGACATTTGACTCTTTTTTTTTGTCACTTTTCATCTTTTTCTCAAAGGGTGCTCACACGCCTGAAATTGTAATATGTCTACTAAAGTCCAGATATTCATCGTGGGGACAAAATAACATACAGTTAATCTAACTATGGATTGGACTCTCACACTATTAACTAGATCCACTCGACGGTCCCCCAGGGGGGTTCCCCACATCTGCAGTCCCCTCCAAGGTTTCTATTGTATCACATTGGGTTGAGTTTTTTCTTGCCCTGATGTGGGATCTGAGGATGTCGTTGTGGCTTGTGCAGCCCTTTGAGACACTTATGATTAAGGGCTATATAAATACATGTTGATTGATTGATTAATTGAGTTTGAATACACAATGCAAACATTTAGTAGTACTGGTGGCTTAAAGTGGACATATGATAAATGTTGTATTTTCTTACTTTTAATGTTAGTGTTGGATACTCCTGTTAAAAAATGCCAAATCCTCATATCTTAGGGTTGATGCTTTGTGGCGTGAGCTTTCAGGCTGTTATGGATTCCTCTGTTTGCAAGGTTTTGTAGTCTGGCCACGCTGTGACGTCACCGCGAGGTAGATGTTTATATTCAAAGCCAACTTTTCTTACCTATTGGTACCTGTTTTTGTGTATTTGGGAACTGCATAAATGCTGAAAATTTGAAAATCAAACTAGGAAGGCATGCCAGAGATATTTATAAAACAATCTTGCCTTCCTTCCTACTTCCTACAAACGAGCCGTTTGGTATTTGCCCATTTGTGAATATATATATATATATATATATATATATATATATATATATATATATATATAAATATATATATATATATATATATATATATATATATATATATATATATATATATATATATATATATATATATTAGATATATACTGTATATATATATATATTTATATATATATTAGATAATGTGTGTATATATATATATATATAAATAATTTATTATATATATATATATATATATATATATATATATATATATATATATATATATATATATATATATATATATATATATATATATATATATATATATATATATATATATATATATTTAAACAGGGTTTGTTTTTGAGCTTTTGCTTTTGTCAGATTTTCAGATTTCGAGAAAAAGTAGCCCTTTGATGCAAAACACGAACGTCCAATGCTTTTGTATTTGGTCTCTTTCTTTTGTCAGAATTGCACATTTTAAGAAAAAAAAAAAAAAATATTATAACTGCTACTAGTGATTGTTTCCTTGATATTAAGAAATTACTTCTAAAAAAGAGCCAGTCTTTTGAACGGTTCTTAAAGATCTGGCTCCCCTTCAAAGAGGCAGAAATCCCATTTCTACGGTCTACTCTAGAAATGAACCGCAAAGTTCAAAGTAAAAAAATAACAGACGCTAATGAATCATATTCGGTATTATACTGCCTCTGAAAAGTACCCCCACAGCTTTAATTGTACTTGTATTTTATAACATAAATAACGGAGGTAATTATTCTAAAGAAAATCTTATCTTATAACTGCTACTAGTGATTGTTTCCTTGATATTAAGAAATTACTTCTAAAAAATAGCCAGTCTTTTGAACGGTTCCTAAAGATCTGGCTCCCCTTCAAAGAGGCAGAAATCCCATTTCTACGGTCTACTCTAGAAATGAACCGCAAAGTTCAAAGTAAAAAAATAACAGACGCTAATGAATCATATTCGGTATTATACTGCCTCTGAAAAGTACCCCCACAGCTTTAATTGTACTTGTATTTTACAACATAAATAACGGAGGTAATTATTCTAAAGAAAATCTTATCTTATAACTGCTACTAGTGATTGTTTCCTTGATATTAAGAAATTACTTCTAAAAAAGAGCCAGTCTTTTGAACGGTTCCTAAAGATCTGGCTCCCCTTCAAAGAGGCAGAAATCCCATTTCTACGGTCTACTCTAGAAATGAACCGCAAAGTTCAAAGTAAAAAAAATAACAGACGCGCTCCAAAGCTTTTAAATCCTCTCATTACAAACGCGAGAGAGACACATATCTTCAAATTATATCTCGTCCTGGAGGTCATTCATTCATAATTCTGCTTGATATTTGCGACGGTGTCACGCCGACATCCGTCCCGTCGTGTCTCTGTGTTCACAGGCTCACGTATGAAAGTTGAGCTCAAATTGGATATGCGGCCCGAGCTAAATGACGATAATGAATATGGCCGCCACTCTGTCAGGTATCACATGCCCGGGATTTATCCGACGGGAACCGAATCCCCATCCGTCCTCGGCCGAGTTAATTGCAAATTACGGCGTCACTTTTCACGCCGCCGTGGTCCCAGGAGTGCCGCCGCTCGTCCAATTATGGCTGAGGCCCGCTGGTTTATTTGTGGTCACTTCTTTTCTTTTCCCGTCACCGCACCTTTTTTTTCAGCCGCCCGCTCATCCCGGCTCCCATCTCAGGCACGGACGTCATGCGCCAGAAAAAAACATGGGAATGTTGACTTTTGAAGTTTTACTCTAAGTCAGAGGTGTCCAAACATTAGGGCCACATAGAGAAAAATTGAAGGATGCGAGGGCCACTTTTATACATTTTGTATATGAAAAATACTCCAACCAAAACAATGTAGGTGAACATATGCTGACATTTGAAAAAAACTTTGACATCTTAGCTTTGTGTTATAGATCAGTGGTCCCCAACCACCGGGCCGATTGGTACCGGGCCGCGCAAGAAATTTAAAAAAAAAAAAAAAAAAAAAAAAAAAATTAATTAAATTAGTTAAATGCCTACTGAAATGATTTTTTTTTTATTTAAACGGGAATAGCAGATCCATTCTATGTGTCATACTTGATCATTTCGCGATATTGCCATATTTTTGCTGAAAGGATTTAGTAGAGAAAATCGACGATAAAGTTCGCAACTTTTGCTCGCTGATAAAAAAAAAGCCTTGCCTGTACCGGAAGTAGCGTGACGTCACAGGAGCTAGGATTCCTCACAATTCCCCGTTGTTTACAATGGAGCGAGAGAGATTCGGACCGAGAAAGTGATGATTACCCCATTAATTTGAGCGAGGATGAAAGATTCGTAGATGAGGAACGTTACAGTGAATGACTTGAGAGGCAGCGATGGACGTATCTTTTTTCGCTCTGACCGTAACTTAGGTACAAGCTGGCTCATTGGATTCCACACTCTCCTTTTTCTATTGTAGATCTCAGATTTGTATTTTAAACCACCTCGGATACTATATCCTCTTGAAAATGAGAGTCGAGAACGCGAAATGGACATTCAGTGCCTTTTATCTCCACGACAATACATCGGCGAAATGCTTTAGCTACGAGCTAACGTGATAGCATCTTGCTTTAACTGCATATAGAAACAAAAGAAATAAACCCCTGACTGGAAGTATAGATAGAAAATCAACAATACTATTAAACCGTGGACATGTAAATACACGGTTAATGCTTTCCAGGCTGGCGAAGGTTAACAATGCTGTGCTAACGACGCCATTGAAGCTAACTTAGCAACCGGACTGCACAGAGCTATGCTAAAAACATTAGCTCTCCACCTACGCCAGCCAGCCCTCATTTGCTCATCAACACCCGTGCTCACCTGCGTTCCAGCGATCGGCAGAAGGACGAAGGACTTCACCCGATGTGTTTGGTGGCCCGGAGACGTAGGAAGTCAAGGTGAAGTCGGCGGCTAGCGCGGCTAGCGCTCCAACAAAGTCCTCCTGGTTGTGTTGCTGTAGTCCGCTGCTAATACACTGATCCCACCTACAACTGTCTTCTTTGCAGCCTTCATTGTTCATTAAAAAAATTGCAAAAGATGTCCAGAATACTGTGGAATTATGAAATGAAAACAGAGCTTTTTGTATAGGATTCTACGGGGTACCATAACTTCCGTTACTCGGACTTCGTCACGCGCATACGTCATCATACCGCGATGTTTCAGCCGGATATTTCCCGGGAATTTTAAAATGTCACTTTATAAGTTAACCCGGCCGTATTGGCATGTGTTGCAATGTTAAGATTTCATCATTGATATATAAACTATCAGACTGCGTGGTCGGTAGTAGTGGCTTTCAGTAGGCCTTTAAATCAACATAAAAAACACAATATATACATATTGTGTATGTGTATGTCAATATAGATCAATACAGTCTGCAGGGATACAGTCCGTAAGCACACATGATTGTATTTCTTTATGGAGAAAAAAAAATAAAATAAAAAAAAACCCTACACCCGGTCCGTGGGACGAATTTTCAAGCGTTGACCGGTCCCCAGCTCCAAAAAGATTGGGGACCACTGTTATAGATAACAAAGCAATAACATAATTAATGATTATTTTAATAATGATTTTATTTGTAATTATGTTAACTGTGCTCGAAAGTAAGCTTGTATTTACTAATATTACTATACCGTCAATTGAAACGCTTTTAAGAGCTTTAGTACACTCAAAAACATAACGTGTCTCACAAGATATGTGTACAGTTTTTCATCATGACAGGGCACACGGAAATCATCAAAGACCTTATACAGTAAGGTTGTCGGCCAATTCGGTTTTCAGGTCCCATTTTTGGGGGATTTGGTCCCGTTTCATTTTTCATAGTTTTTTGTTCTAATTTGGGACCTGTTTAGTTTGTCTATAGAATGTGTCGCGGGCCGATAAAAACCGAGCTGCGGGCCGCAAATGGCCCCCGGGCCGCACTTTGGACACCCCAGCTCTAAGTACAACACTAAAGTATCTCCTTTTGAGAAGCACCGTCCACCACAGTGGACGTATGTCTTTTGCTTTTTTTTGTTTTTTTTCTTAAAACGTGCAATTTTGACAAAATATGACTCTGACAATAGAAATAGGCCAAAAATAAACAACAATGTCTTGGACGTTTTTGTTTTGCTTAACATAGATATTTTTTCTCATCCATCATCCATCCATCTTCTTCCATTTATCCAAAGTCGGGTCACGGGGGCAGCAGCCTAAGCAGAGAAGCCCAGACTTTCCTCTCACTAGCTACTTCGTCCAGCTCTTCCCGGGGGATCCAGAGGTGTTTTTTTTGTGGTTTTGCAGTCTGTTTTTTTTTCTTTTCTTAAAATGTGCAATTCTGACAAAAGAAAGAGACCAAATACAAAAGCATTGGACGTTCGTGTTTTGCATCAAAGGGCTACTTTTTCTCGAAATCTGAAAATCTGACAAAAGCAAAAGCTCAAAAACAAACCCTGTTTAAACAACAGGGCTATTTGCCCAAAAACAAACGTCCACTGCAGAGGACGCTGATCAACAGGAGGATACTGTTGCTCTTTTTGGCGGAGTTAAACACAATGCATTCTTTTAATTGGTGGACTGGTCACTTTCCTTCCCCTGAAACCCTTCAATCTTCTTCGCCTTTACACAATATGACGTCAAAAGTTCTTCAAACTCATACATTTTCTCTCTCCTAGCCGCGTGCTTGTCAACGGCCTTTGACCAGCCCGGCCGACCTGGCCCCACCTCCTCAGCCCCCAATGCCCGCTCTGACAGGCCGAGGTGGTGTGCGCTCAATAAGAGGTGAACGTTTCTTTTACACTTCAAGAGGACGCGACGAGGGAGGTGTTTCCTCTTGTTTGACCTCCCACCTAACCTGTCACTCACTGCCTGTCAGAGCCAGTTTGGCCGCAAAGACGCTCACAGTCTGCAGCGATCACCCACTCTCACATGCTAAAAAAAAATGTTTGTTTTGTATTTGGATGAGAATCAACAAAGTCATCTTTTGGATTATTAAAAGCACCGCGTCAGCTCGTTTTGTTTAACTTAGAGCCAACTCCCAAGCTCCTATCGCTGCTTTTTAATTATTATTTTAAAAACTCTATTGAAATAATTTTACAATCAAGCAACACCCAAATTTTTTCACACATGGTGACCAATTACTAGGCCCCGTACCCTGCTACTCTGCAATAAAATACCCCTGAGACCTCTTCATGACTCTACAGCAGTGATGTCCAAACTATTTGACTGGGGAGTCGCATTGAGCTAAAAAAAAATTTGGCCAGAGGCCAAAAGCCAGCTGCATAATAGTAACATATATATATATATATATATATATATATATATATATATATATATATATATATATATATATATATATATATATATATATATATATATATATATATATATACACACATATATACATATATATATATATATATATATACATACACACATATATATATATATATATATATATATATATATATATATATATATATATATATATATATATATATATATATATATATATATATATATATATATATATATATATATATATATAACGCCTACCTTGTTTACCTTTAAAGTTTTGTAATCAATCACAAATATCAAGCAGCTAAAATGCGCCATACATGGACAAGTGTGGAGAGGTTTTTTGGGCATTTTTCCCATCATGCCTTGCAATGGATTTAAACGGGTGTAATGTAGACATTTGTTTGGGGGTCGGCTGTTTTTTATAATATTCACAAAGTTCAGTGAGCAGGTTTTATGTGTGACATGTTGTTTGACTTTTTGTGCTGGTTGATTTTTTGTTCCTGCGTCATTACTAGGGAAGGTTTTTTGAATTGGGTCATATAAGTAAAGGCTGTGCAAGCACCGCTTGAAAGTACACTCCAAGGTCACTGGCCTGAGTCTCTCACTAACAAGCACCTTTTAAATCACCGGATGATTAAATGTAATATGTAAGCGTGCTGTCTGGCGTATCGTGGGCCAAATTGAAGACGCCAATGGGGCCGCAATCGACCTGCGGGCCGTAATTTGAACACCACTGCTCTCGAGAGTCTAAAAATGCTGGCTTTTATTGACTTCTGCAGCTTCGAGATGCACAATTACTCCAAACTCACCCTTGTCTTCCCTTCTCACTTCCTGTGTCCCAATACTTTAGCTGTTTGGTGTGGTTGACATGTAGGTGGAGCTTCACTCATCCATTACTCAGCTCCCGTTGAGCTAAAATGACGCCATTTTGAGAGCGCGTTAAATTGCAGCGTAAACCGCCATAAATCCATCGTGCCACTGGACCGCGCCGATTGATGGAGTCGCCCTCATCACGCCGCCGTCCCGACCGGCACCGAAACAAAACAAAAATGCCTTTCTGTCTTTCTGCGGGCGCTGTCAGCCACTGAACTCATGACACCATGAAGGCCCTCATAAGGAGTCTCCATTGTTTGGAGATGAAGGGGCATCAATTTCATGGACGCCGGGTGATTTGTGAGCGTTATTATCCCTCCGGAAAATGGCCGCCGCGTGAAATCGGTGGCGGGGTTTCAAAGGTGGAATGGGAAAGTTTGCTGCTGCATAAAAAAATACGGTCCAGTGGAGATTATTGGCCACTTTATTAGGTACACAAACATTATGCGCCGCCTTGTTATGATCATGCTTATTTTATGTCATGTCATTTATCAGTAGAGCATAATCTTTTATTTTGTAGTTTTTAACATAATTATTCTTTTATTTGTGTATTTATCCAATTGTTCATTCATTGCTGTTTTTGTTCACGTATTAATGGATTTTATGCAAAAATCAAACCTCATTTAAGCCAGTACATTTGGCGCAAAATACTTGGAAATGAAATTTTACGAAATAAAAAAATATGTATAAAGACAAAGTAGAAAATTCAGGATAAATATATTGAACTTTATCTAAAAATTATAACTTTATCTATCTATTTAGTTACTTATTTATTAAACGTATCAATGCAAAAAAAAATAAAAAAAGGGGTCGGATTAAATAAGATCTAGTTCTTTCCACTCTTTTTCGAGCATGTTTTATTGTGAAAATGGGAATATTGTGATTGTATGCATGTTCGAAAAAAAAACTAAAATCATAACCAGATTTATAACATGTCATTTATTTTCTATATAATTTGTGGAAAATGACATATCTATAATTAATGTATATTTCAGTCTCAATTACTTCCAATTTATTTTAACCATAACATCTGATGTTGGATCTGAACCGAGGATTTAGGGCTGTATAAATAAACATTGATTGATTCATTGATTAATTGATTGATTGATTGATTGATTGAAAAAAAAGACAAAAATACATATGGAAAAGTAGGACTTTATAATAAGTTTGGTCATTGTGGGCATGTTCAAAATAAACTATACCATAACCATAACCTGATTTGTCAAACATTTCACACAATGTCAACAATTAATTTGTGGAAAACTGCACCTCCAAAGACATGCACCTGGGGATAGGTTGATTGGCAACACTAAATTGGCCCTAGTGTGTGAATGTGAGTGTGAATGTTGTCGGTCTATCTGTGTTGGCCCTGCGATGAGGTGGCGACTTGTCCAGGGTGTACCCCGCCTTCCGCCCGATTGTAGCTGAGATAGGCTCCAGCGCCCCCCGCGACCCCAAAGGGAATAAGCGGTAGAAATGGATGGATGGATGGATGGATGGATGGATACATATCAATAATTAATGTGTAATTCAGTCTCAATTTTTTCCAATTCATTTAATTTTATTTGCAATAAGAAAATATTATTCAATGCTTTATTATTTTTTATTGAATTACTTATAAATGTATTTTGTCAGATCACTTATTGGTGTAGTTGTGGATGAAACAACCCAATTTTGACTAAAGTAATTATTTTCAAATAAAACTTTTTTTTTATTTTTTTTTATAACATCCCAAATAAACAATACAAAAATATATTGTTTTTCCTCACCACATCGCACTTCAAATACTGCGGCTTCACTTCTTTTTTTTAGGTCATTCTACATTATTCTTTTGACCTTAATTTAAGCTTTTTCAACACAAAATTGGTAAAATTACCTAAAAAATATCAATACTACAGTAGTGTCAGCCACTAGAGACTAGTGTTGTCCCGATACCAATATTTTGGTACCGGTAGAAAAATTGTTTTGATACTTTTCGGTACTTTTCTAAATAAAGGGGACCACAAAAAATTGCATTATTGGCTTTATTTTAACAAAAAAATCTTACGGTACATTGAACATATGTTTCTTATTGCACGTTTGTATGCAGTAACATATTGTGTCATTTTTCATTCTATTATTTTGTCGACATTATTTAGGACAAGTGGTAGAAAATTAATTATTAAAATACTTGTTCATTTACTGTTAATATCTGCTTAGTTTCTCTTTTAAAATGTTCTATCTAAACTTCTGTTAAAATGTAATAATCACTTATTCTTCTGTTTTTTGGATGCTTTACATTAGTTTTGGATGATACCACAAATTTGGGTATCAATCTGATACCAAGTAGTTACAGGATCATACATTGGTCATATTCAAAGTCCTCATGTGTCCAGGGACATATTTCCCGAGTTTATAAACATAATATAACATTTTTTTAAACGAAAGATGTTGTGATGCCGAAAAAAAACGGTACTTTTCAGAGGCGGTATTGTACCGAAAATGATTCATTAGTATCGCGGTAATATACCGGTATACCGTACAACCCTACTAGAGACCTAACCGAGGATAAACGAGGGACGACTGTATAGAAAAAAAGTAGCAATTTTTTTTATTATTTGCCTGTATTCGTTTACGTAATTATGTATTTATGTGTTATGCGTGTTATGCAAAACTTACTGCTGATTATGTGCAGGGGCCAGGCAAAAACTACTTGAAAAGTATACCTGCACTTGTCACTTTCGAAAAACAAACACAATTGTGGCTAGTTGAGCAACAATCGTGTTCCCATGTTTAGTTTTTGCAGATTTGTACTAATTGGTTTTTATCTAGTTTGCACTTTGTCTGTGTTATTATTATTATTATTATTATTATTATTGGCTTTTATCTAGTTTGCACTTTGTCTGTATTATCACTATTATCATTATTATCGACTCATTTTTGCCTCATTCTTTTTATTTTCCTATTTTAATGATGTTGGCTCTGTGCTGTTGTTGTTGTTGGGGACAAGTGTTGTAAATTAGCTTTGGCTACAAACACTATGATGCATATATTGGATAACTGGTTATATCTATGTTTCTGTATATGTCCCTATTTCAAATAAACCTTTATATATATATATTACATGTTGGTGCAGATCTGGACAAAGGTGCAGCAGGTTGGTTTTTTTGTTCAAAGTTAGAAAAATTTTCCATAAATCCACTGGGAATCATGCATGATACTTAACTAACTTCAGACATACGCAGGGGTGTTGTAATTATTCCAAAATTAGCGTTGCAGGCCTTGGCAGAGGTCTCCTGTTCCTGTTGCAGGGGCGTTTCATTTGTAGGAGGATTTCAAACGCTTAATCTTGTCGAGGAAAAAGGTCTTAAAATAGTCCGCCCAGATTATGGCATGATTCCATGCAGATGTTGACACTCTGCGTGATTATGTGCTCGCCGTAATCCCGTGTTGGGATTACGACATCACGTCTGCCAATTAGTGTTTAAGAGGGCGGGAAAGAAGGGAGGAAATTGAGAAGTTTTGTGCATCGTAGTGAGAGGGGAGGATATTATTGAAAAAATAAATGAACGCCAAACGATGCAGGAGTGTGATGGCAGCCTTTCCGATCCACGCTCAAGCACGTCCAGCTGGGACGTCGGCCGTCAGAGGAGGCGGCCAGCGTGGACGTCTGCCGACAGCCACCAGCTGCTCGCCGCCGGCTCCGGCAGGGGGAAGCCACTCAAAAGTCCTCCTCGTCGTCGTGACGCGGCAAGAACGCCGCATGACACGCCTCCCCCCTCCGAGGGCGTTTAAAAATGGAAGATTTTTGTGTTATTCCGCCGCTCTCCTTAATGGGCTTCAGCGAGGGGACGGCGCCGCGCGAGAGAGAATGAGATATTAATGGTGCAATCTGCAAGAGTCACTGCTGAGAATAATTACCACGCTTTTGGCACTTTGGCAACAATTAAACACAGCAAACAAAACACATGCTCCAAAAATGAATGCTTTAAAGTCGGAAAAACTCTAAATGGTAGAATTTGAAACGCCTTCAAAACAACATTGACAGGGGATTAAATGTGATTGGATTACGCTGCTGGATTACTTTGACTAGCATTAGCCTCACGTTGGTCACAAACTGTCAAACTAGAGCAGGGGTCACCAACCTTTTTGAAAGCAAGAGCTACTTTTTGGGTAGTGATTAATGCGAAGGGCTACCAGTTTGATACACACTTAAATAAATTGCCAGAAATAGCCAATTTGCTCAATTTACCTTTAACTCTATGTTATTATTAATAATTAATGATATTTACACTTAATTGAACGGTTTAAAAGAGGAGAAAACACGAAAAAAAAATGACCATTAAATTTTGAAACATAGTTTATCTTCAATTTCGACTCTCTAAAATTCAAAATTCAACCCAAAAAAAGAAGAGAAAAACTAGCTAACTTGAATCTTTTTGAAAACATTAAAACAATTATTTATGGAACATCATTACTAATTTTTCCTGATTAAGATTAATTTTAGAATTTTGATGACATGTTTTAAATAGGTTAAAATCCAATCTACACTTTGTTAGAATATATAACGCATTGGACCAAACTATATTTCTAACAAAGACAAATCATTATTTCTTCTAGATTTTCCAGAACAAAAATTTTAAAAGAAATTCAAAAGACTTTGAAATAAGATTTAAATTTGATTCTACAGATTTTCTAGATTTGCCAGAATAATTTTTTTGAATTTTAATCATAATAGGTTTGAAGAAATATTTCACAAATATTCTTCGTCGAAAAAACAGAAGCTAAAATGAAGAATTAAATTAAAATGTATTTATTATTCTTTACAATAAAAAAAAGAAAATTTACTTGAACATTGATTTAAATTGTCAGGAAAGAAGAGGAAGGAAATTAAAAGGTAAAAAGGTATATGTGTTTAAAAATCCTAAAATCATTTTTAAGGTTGGATTTTTTCTCTAAAATTGTCTTTCTGAAAGTTATAAGAAGCAAAGTAAAAAAATTAATGAATTTATTTAAACAAGTGAAGACCAAGTCTTTAAAATATTTTCTTGGATTTTCAAATTCTATTTGAGTTTTGTCTCTCTTAGAATAAAAAATGTCGGGCAAAGTGAGACCAGCTTGCTAGTAAATAAATAAAATTTAAAAAATAGAGGCAGCTCACTGGTAAGTGCTGCTATTTGAGCTATTTTTAGAACAGGCCGGCGGGCTACTCATCTGGTCCTTACGGGCTACCTGGTGCCCGCGGGCACCGCGTTGGTGACCCCTGAACTAGAGCATCATTGGCACCATTAGAGGTGTCCCGATACAACTTTCTCACTTCCGAAACTATACCGATTATGTAGAGCAGGGGTCCCCAAACGTTTTAACTCGGGGGCCGCATAGTGATAAACAAATCTCTCTCTCTCTCTCTCTCTATATATATATATATATATATATATATATATATATATATATATATATATATATATATATATATATATATATATATATATATATATATATATATATATATGTATATATATATATATATATATATATATATATATATATAAACCCCGTTTCCATATGAGTTGGGAAATTGTTAGATGTAAATATAAACGGAATACAATGATTTGCAAATCATTTTCAACCCATATATTCAGTTGAATACGCTACAAAGACAACATATTTGATGTTCAAACTGATAAACTTTTTTTTTGTTGCAAATAATCATTAACTTTAGAATTTGATGCCAGCAACACGTGACAAAGAAGTTGGGAAAGGTGGCAATAAATACTGATAAAGTTGAGGAATGCTCATCAAACACTTATTTGGAACATCCCACAGGTGAACAGGCAAATTGGGAACAGGTGGGTGCCATGATTGGGTATAAAAGTAGATTCCATGAAATGCTCAGTCATTCACAAACAAGGCTGGGGCGAGGGTCACCACTTTGTCAACAAATGCGTGAGCAAATTGTTGAACAGTTGAAGAAAAACCTTTCTCAACCAGCTATTGCAAGGAATTTAGGGATTTCACCATCTACGCTCCGTAATATCATCAAAGGGTTCAGAGAATCTGGAGAAATCACTGCACGTAAGCAGCCAAGCCTGTGACCTTCGATCCCTCAGGCTGTACTGCATCAACAAGCGACATCAGTGTGTAAAGGATATCACCACATGGGCTCAGGAACACTTCAGAAACCCACTGTCAGTAAGTACAGTTGGTCGCTACATCTGTAAGTGCAAGTTAAAACTCTCCTATGCAAGGCGAAAACCGTTTATCAACAACACCCAGAAACGCCGTCGGCTTCGCTGGGCCTGAGCTCATCTAGGATGGACTGATACAAAGTGGAAAAGTGTTCTGTGGTCTGACGAGTCCACATTTCAAATTGTTTTTGGAAACTGTGGACGTCGTGTCCTCCGGACCAAAGAGGAAAAAAACCATCCGGATTGTTATAGGCGCAAAGTTGAAAAGCCAGCATCTGTGATGGTATGGGGGTGTATTAGTGCCCAAGATATGGGTAACTTACACATCTGTGAAGGCGCCATTAATGCTGAAAGGTACATACAGGTTTTGGAGCAACATATGTTGCCACCCAAGCAACGTTACCATGGACGCCCCTGCTTATTTCAGCAAGACAATGCCAAGCCACGTGTTACATCAACGTGGCTTCATAGTAAAAGAGTGCGGGTACTAGACTGGCCTGCCTGTAGTCCAGACCTGTCTCCCATTGAAAATGTGTGGCGCATTATGAAGCCTAAAATACAACAACGGAGACCCCCGGACTGTTGAACAACTTAAGCTGTACATCAAGCAAGAATGGGAAAGAATTCCACCTGAGAAGCTTAAAAAATGTGTCTCCTCAGTTCCCAAACATTTACTGAGTGTTGTTAAAAGGAAAGGCCATGTAACACAGGGGTGAACATGCCCTTTCCCAACTACTTTGGCACGTGTTACAGCCATGAAATTCTAAGTTAATTATTATTTGCAAAAAAAAAACAAGTTTATGAGTTTGAACATCAAATATCTTGTCTTTGTAGTGCATTCAATTGAATATGGGTTGAAAAGGATTTGCAAATCATTGTATTCCGTTTATATTTACATCTAACACAGTTTCCCAACTCATATGGGGTTTGTATATATGTATATATACATATGTATATATATATATATATATATATATATATATATATATATATATATATATATATATATATATATATATATATATATATATATATATATATATATATATATATATATATATATATATATATATATATATATATATACAGTACAGGCCAAAAGTTTGTTTTCTTTATTTTCATGACTATTTGCATTGTAGATTGTCACTGAAGGCATCAAAACTATGAATGAACACATGTGGAGTTATGTGCTTAACAAAAAAAAGGGGAAATACCTGAAAACATGTTTTATATTCTAGTTTCTTCAAAATAACCACCCTTTGCTCTGATTACTTTTTCGCACACTCTTGCCATTCTCTCAATGAGCTTCAAGAGGTAGTCACCTGAAATGGTTTTCACTTCACAGGTGTGCTTGAAGCTCATCGAGAGAATGCCAAGAGTGTGCAAAGCAGTAATCAGAGCAAAGGGTGGCTATTTTGAAAAAACTAGAATATAAAACGTGTTTTCAGTTATTTCACCTTTTTTTGTTTAGTACATAACTCCACATGTGTTCATTCATAGTTTTGATGCCTGTGAAAAGAAAAATAGCTAAGAAAATATTGACGGATGCTGCCATCACACAAATGAGCTGTTTAACAAGTTTGCAAGAGTAGAACAAATCCAAGTTTGGAAAACGTGAGCAAATGCCACAATGTTTTCAATTATTCCTGAGCGCGTCCACCACTGCTGCTCACTGCTCTCCTCACCTCCCAGGGCATGGAACAAGGGGATGGGTCAAATGCAGAGGATCATTTCACCACACCTAGTGTGTGTGTGACTGTCAGTGGTACTTTAACTTTAACTTTAACTTTAACAAACAGCGTCAGAACAAATGTAAGAATAAATAGCTCTCTGATTAGTGTCCGGGATGCTCACCTGCTGCCAGGCACTAATCAGAGAGCTAATTATTTACATTGCTCGCCACACACTGGCTGGCTTCCTTGTTTGCATTGCGCAACATTTTCTACCTGCTTCCATGCAAACCCGTACGTTAAGTATTGTTCTATTACTTTTGATTCCTGTTTGTATGCTAGCTTCCACGCTTAGCTCTTCCTTAGTTTTGCCACCCGTGCTATCGGCACACTTTAGTTTTTTTCCTGTTTTTTCCTACATGATTTATGCAAATAAATAATTTCCTACCTGCACGCTGTGTCCGGAGTTCCTGCTGCATCTAGGGAGAACGACCCTCGCGCTAAAATGCGACCCAGTCGTCAGAGAAATCCCGGACACTAATCAGAGGCAGCTGAACCCAATCAGCACCCATGGTAACTGAAACACAAACCCAGGGGTGCAGAAAACAGAACTGAGGTAGTCAAAACTAACAGACGAAAACATGATCCGGGCAACCGATCATGACACATTGAAAAGTCACCACCAGTTAAATTAGGTGATATTTTAGCTAAAAAAAAAATGCAAAGCAAGCATTCGTGATTTAGTTTATCTGAATATTTTTGTAGGAAATAATCGTGAAACAGTAGGAATGTATTTTTGCTAAACTAACACTAACACTTGCTAGACTAACACCCTCCCCCCTCCACATCCCACCTCCCCGGATTGTAAATAAATACTTGTTCTTATGC
This sequence comes from Entelurus aequoreus, assembly GCF_033978785.1. NCBI lineage: Eukaryota > Metazoa > Chordata > Actinopteri > Syngnathiformes > Syngnathidae > Entelurus > Entelurus aequoreus. Next base: position 11,970,080 of record NC_084742.1, on the reverse strand, counting down.
TTTCTGAGCTCACTATGTTCACTGCTCGCTGTACATATCCTACCAAGTCAGACCTACACTGTTTCAATGTCCATTTCTCAGATAATGCAATTGTTGATGACTGAAGTGCTGATATCAATCAACCAAACCTACCCCCCCCCCCCGCCCCCCCTCCCCACATCCCACCCCCTGGATTGTAAATAATGTCAATAATTCAATGTACATACTCTGATGATTAACCTGTGTGATGACTGTATTATGATGAAAGTATATATTTGTACCATGAATTGATTAACGTGGACCCCGACTTAAACAAGTTGGAAAACTTATTCGGGTGTTACCATTTAGTGGTCAATTGTACGGAATATGTACTGTACTGTGCAATCTACTAATAAAAGTTTCAATCAATCAATCATTGAATGCTAAAACAAACGTTTGATTTGCATTATCGTGTTCGTAAAAAAATAACAGAAGAAGTGGAAGTTGGCTCCGTCCAACAAAAACTTCTTTTACCGCTTCCACTTGTAGCTTTTACGATTATTTGGCGCTAAACGTGATATTAGCCATGCTAATCCTTGATACGTCTTTCTGTGTAGTGGACATGGCGAGCAACCATGGAGCTGGAGGAAGACACGCCCCCTGCTTCCCTATTTGTCGGTTTGGTGTGGAGTGCAGCTTGCCATGCAGGATGCAGAACCCCTGCTGGGCCTGTAAGTACAACCTAAACAAGGCGTTTAGCCAACCAGGGATGGTTTGGCGTAAAGTTTGGACGAAGTGTTTTTGGCCCCCAGGCTTCTTTAAAGGATGGTATCTGTGAGGCTGCTTTAGAAGGAGAAGAAAATAATTGCATGTCTCTCATTTGCATAACGCAGCCTGACAGCTTTCATTACAACTTCAATCATTCTCCATTTTGCCTTCTGCTTCTTTATTTCCTGATGAATGGCGACGAGTCGCCATCAAAGACCTTGAGACTTTTGCCTAGAGTTTTTTTTCGTTTTCTTTTCTGTCTTTCAGAGGCGCGGGTACGAGAGCTTCATCTCTAAGAGAGAAGAGATCATCTCAGGTAATCAAAGCGTGTCCATTGTTTTACACCACAGCTTCTGGTCGTACAAAGCCATAATTTACGGTTTTAATTATGGGTTTTTTTGGGGTTTTTCCCCCCGTGTCGGAACGCTTCATTAAGGTGCAATTAAAGCAGAAGAAGTGCTGATTTGGTAAAAAAAAACTGCACAAAGTCCAGGTCAGCAATGAGCTAAGGCAGTGGAGAAGCCATGTGATCTCCACCAGCCAATCAGCACACACCAGCACAATACAATGGCAACAATTAGATATTCAATTTAAGTTGTATTAGCTAAAACTTCACAAGCACACATTTTGCCGTCCAAAGGGAGTGGGAATAAGCAGATATTGGCTGGTCCCACCCCTGTGCCATAATCAGCAGAAAGAAAAAACAAACAAACAAAAAAAGAAAGAAAGAACAGACTAATATGATATATGATATGAAGAAATAAAAGCATATCCCAATCATTTTTCATTTTTGTAATTTATGGAAATATTTATTGTACCAGCAGAATGATAATGTTTGAGCAAAAGTTACCAAATAAAAATGAAAATAAGATAAAAATATATTTATAATTAATGATCTTACCGTAATGAATTGTTTTGATCACTGGCTGTCGCTAAAAACAATTATCACTCCACTTCAACATAAAGGGGAACTGCAATTTTTTGGGGAACTTTGCCTATCGTTCACAATCATTTAGTAAGAAAAGAAAACATGTCTTTTTTTCAGGATTTTAAAGATGATAAAAAAAACGCTTAAAAGTAAGGCTCATGGGGTTCACCGTTGTAGCCTTCAAAGCCCTCGAAAACAACTTCAAAACCCTCCATCAACGTTTTATAGACTTAGACTTAGACTTAGACTTCCTTTTTATTGTCATTCAAATTTGAACTTTACAGCACAGATAAGAACGAAATTTCGTTACATAAGCTCATGGTAGTGCAGGATAATAAAAAAAGCAATAAGGTGCATATATAAATAAATAAATATATATAAATAATATATATATATGATATATATATAAAATAAATAAATATATATATAAATATATATAAATTAATAAATAAATAGATTACTGTTCAGATAAATATATTGCACTTTTTCACATGCGTCCACATTTGTGGATGTATGTTATATTGTCTTTTTTATTCCAGCCAGTTAATCCATTTTGGGGGGAGTTGAGGGATAATTTAATTATGATGCGTTTAAGAGTCTTACGGCCTGAGGGAAGAAGCTGTTACAGAACCTGGAGGTTCTGCTTCGGAGGCTGCGGAACCTCTTTCTAGAGTCCAGCAGTGAAAACAGTCCTTGGTGGGGGTGGGAGGAGTCTTTGCAGATTTTCTGAGCCCTGGTCAGGCAGCGGCTTTTTGCGATCTCCTGGATAGGAGGAAGAGGAGTCCTGATGATCTTTTCCGCCGTCCTCACCACTCTCTGGAGAGACTTCCAGTCTGAGGCACTGCAGGCTCCAGTCCAGACAGAGATGCTGTTGGTCAGTAGGCTCTCTATAGTGCCTCTGTAGAATGTGCTGAGAATGAGGGTAGGGAGCTGTGCTCTTTTCATCTGACGCAAAAAGTGCATGTGCTGCTGAGCTCTTTTTACAAGAGCTCCGGTGTGTAGGGACCAGGTTATATTGTCAGTTATCTGCACCCCCAGGAACTTGGTGCTGCTTACTATCTCATAGCGGATTTTATAGACTAGGCTCAGTGCAAGTTGTTTTACTCTGTCCTCCACCCTGAGCCAGCCCACTTTGGAGAAGTGGGTAGGAGTGATGGTAGAAGGTGGGGATTGAACCAGGAACCCTCAGGTTGCTGCCACGGCCACTCTCCCAACCGCGCCACGCCGTCCCCGTGTATTCTGTAGCACAGTGTTCCCCAGCCACCGGTCCGGGGACCGGTACCGGTCCGTGACGCATTAGCTACCGGTCCGCAGAGAAACATGAAATAATTTATAAAGGACTGCATTTTCTCCAACTTAACTGTGGCCTGTCCCACTAAACACACCAATAAGCTGGTTTATAGATGTACTATAAAACTCCTCATAGGAAGTTGTTATATTTGTTACAACTGTGTGACATGATACAATGCACATTCATGAACCCATCAAATATAAATGTGACAGATTGTAGCCAAAGGCTGATTTTCCATCTGCATCTCATTGCAAAGGAACAAGCTCCCACTAATTCAGAGTTATAGTGTCTTGTATTTGTGGTGCGGAATTTCCCCCAGGGATCAACAAAGTACTTTCTATTCTATTCTATTCTATTTTTCATGCACTTATTTTTGCTGTATTTATCCGGTACAAGTGGAACGCTGGTCCCTGAAAATAATGCCTATATTAAACCGGTCCGTGGTGCAAAAATGGTTGGGGTCCATTGCTGTAGAAGAATGACCTTCATGAATTGTCTTTGACATGAAATTTACTCAGTGGCGCCCCCTGGAAAGTAAAAAAAAAATTGTAGAATTAGAACCCGCTTCCATTGCCATTCCTAAAATGTAGTAAACCAACATTTTAAGATGCACAGGGTTAGGTTAAAGGCCTACTGAATTATTTATTTTTTTATTTAAACGGGGATAGCAGATCCATTCTATGTGTCATACTTGATCATTTCGCGATATTGCCATATTTTTGCTGAAAGGATTTAGTAGAGAACATCGACGATAAAGTTCACAACTTTTGGTCGCTGATAAAAAAAAGCCTTGCCTGTACCGGAAGTAGCGTGACGTCACAGGTTGAAAGGCTCCTCACATTTCCCCATTGTTTACACCAGCAGCGAGAGCGGTTCCGACCGAGAAAGCGACGATTACCCCATTAATTTGAGCCAGGATGAAAGATTTGTGGATGAGGAACGTGAGAGTGAAGGACTAGAGTGCAGTGCAGGACGCATCTTTTTTCGCTCTGACCGTAACTTAGGTACAAGCTGGCTCATTGGATTTCACACTCTCTCCTTTTTCTACTGTGGATCACGGATTTGTATTTTAAACCACCTCGGATACTATATCCTCTTGAAAATGAGAGTCGAGAACGCGAAATGGACATTCACAGTGACTTTTATCTCCACAACAATACATCGGCGAAGCACTTTAGCTATGGAGCTAACGTGATAGCATCGGGCTTAAATGCAGATAGAAACAAAATATATAAATCCCTGACTGGAAGGATGGACAGAAAATCAACAACACTATTAAACCATGGACCTGTAAATACACGGTTAATAATTTCCAGCCTGGCGAAGCTTAACAATGCTGTTGCTAACAACGCCATTGAAGCTAACTTAGCAACGGGACCTCACAGAGCTATGCTAAAAACATTAGCTATCCACCTACGCCAGCCAGCCCTCATCTGCTCATCAACACCTGTGCTCACCTGCGTTCCAGCGATCGACGGAGCGACGAAGGACTTCACCCGATCATCTGTGCGGTCGGCGGCTAGCGTCAGATAGCGCGTCTGCTATCCAAGTCAAAGTCCTCCTGGTTGTGTTGCTGCAGACAGCCGCTAATACACCGATCCCACCTACAACTTTCTTCTTTGCAGTCTTCATTGTTCATTAAACAAATTGCAAAAGATTCACCAACACAGATGTCCAGAATACTGTGGAATTTTGCGATGAAAACCAAGCTTTTTGTATTGGATACAATGTGTCCGAATACTTCCGTTTCAACGATTGACGTCACGCGCATACGTCATCATACAGAGACGTTTTAAACCGGAAGTTTAGCGGGAAATTTAAAATTGCACTTTATAAGTTAACCCGGCCGTATTGGCATGTGTTGCAATGTTAAGATTTCATCATTGATATATAAACTATCAGACTGCGTGATCGGTAGTAGTGGCTTTCAGTAGGCCTTTAAGTTTGTTGGTTTGAAGCGGCTATTTATTCCTTTGTCAGCTGGTTTTAAAGCACGTTACCAAATATGGTCAAGTTGTTTTCCACAGTGGTTTCCCATCATGCATTGCCCAGTGCCATCCAAGCGGGGAGTCCTGTGTCCTTTGAAACGATATCAGGTGTCATGGCGTCCGGAAAAACATGACAAGTTGTTGTCGCTATCTGCTCACCGTCGCTATCATCATCAGGCGCCACTTGTCCCTCCACAAGTGCGCGTTATCAGCCGTTGTTCGACGCCCCTCTGCCGACAACGCCGTCGAGGGCTCTCAGTGGCCATTACGGCGAGCCTCAAATGGACTCTTTCCGCCGCCGTCGTGCGTCTGCGTTGTGTATCTCTCGTTAGCGTGGCCTGCCGGGTCACTTTGGTGTCAGGTGAGTTCAAAAAGTGCCAGTGTAGAAAGGCGGTGGCAGAAAGGGAAGCTGTTACGTACTGGAAGCCGCGCGGCGTCCATTAGCTGCGGAAAGTGTCAAATATGCATGAGCGAGCGCGGCTTGAGGCATTTAATACAATCGTTTTCCCGGCACCGCGTATGAAAACGCACGTCTCGGCTCTTCCTCGCTGTGGATTGTTGAATTTTTTAGGCCTGCTAATTTAAAGATACTTTGGCCGCGGGGCTTTTGCTTTTAATGGATGGCGGCCAACAACCCGGGGTCGTACATTTCCAAACTGTCCGCGGTGATTTATGTCCACGCCGGTGGGGAACGAAAAAGCTGCTTTAATAAGAATTAAAGCGTTGTTTTAACTCCTCATCTCGGGCTTAATCACTTTGATTACAGAAGTGTTGCTCCATTTCTTAACAGTCACGCTAAACGTTTGAGTGACAACCGCTAGCTAGCTAGCTGTGTTGTCAACAAACTTGGCCTAAAAAGGAAGAGCTTAGTAAAATGTGGTAGAAAACATTCATGTTCATATCTTAAGACTACTTTTTTGTTTACCTTTGTTTTCCAATTAGCTCCTCCTGCATATATTAAGTTCTAAGGTCCCATGGTTTTGGTTAGGGCTAGAGATGTCCGATAATGGCTTTTTTGCCGATATCCGATATTGTCCAACTCTTAATTACCAATTCCGATATGAACCGATACCGATATATACAGTCTGTCAGGCTTGTCCCTGAAAGTTTGGTTGTGTTTAAGTTTTTCCTCTGTGTTGGTTGTATTTCCTGTCAGCGCTCTTGTTTTGGTTCTGTTTCCTGTTTGTCTCCCTGAGTGCTGTGTCCCCTCAGCTGTGGCTGATTGGCACCTGGCCACACCTGGTGTCAATCAGCCAGCTACTATTTAAACCTGTTTTGTCCTCCACTCGGTGTTGGAGTATTGTCGTGTCGTTGCTAGCTGTGTGCGATTCCCTGGATCCTGACTCCTGTTCCTGCTTCCTGGTTTCCGGTTCGTGTTTTCCTTTTCTCATTTTTGAACATTAAAACCATGTTTTCTTGTACCAAGCCTGCCGCCATCTCTGCATCTTGGGGTTCGTCAACAACACACCTTGACACAGTCGTGGAATTAACACATTATTATGCCTAATTTTGTTGTGATGCCCCGCTGGATGCATTAAACCAGGGGTGTCAAACTCATTTTAGATGGGGGGGCCACAGGGAGAAAAATCTACTCCCAAGTGGGCCGGACTGGTAAAATCACGGCACGATAACTTAAAAATAAAGACAACTTCAGATTTTTTTTGTTTAAAAATAGAACAAGCACATTCTGAAAATGTACAAATTATAATGGTGTTTTTTTACACTTACATGTTGCGGTTAATAGAAGTCTATCGTTATTTATATTTTCTGAATAAATTATGTGATAATGTTCATAAGTCAGCTCATTGGTGTTCATTTTCAATCCATCAATATAAAAGAAAAATATAAAAATCTAATTACAGGATGTTATTTATGTAGTTTGCTCATTTTCCTCGACTGGTGCACTAACATGTGGTTTTTTTTGTTTTTTATTTACATACATAGTATCATCTACAAAGATAAGAATTGATATTGCTACATCTAGTGGACATACTTAGAACAGTGGTTGCTTTAATTAAAAAATTCGGCCTCATTTTTGTACTAAGCAAAATCTTTCCTCGGGCCGAATAAAACCTGTTCGCGGGCCTGATCTGGCCCTCGGGCCTTACGTTTGACACCCCTGCATTAAACAATGTAACAAGGTTTTTCCAAAAATAAATCAACTCAAGTTATGGAAAAAAATGCCAACATGGCACTGCCATATTTATTATTGAAGTCACAAAGTGCATTATTTTCTTTAACATGCCTCAAAACAGCAGCTTGGAATTTGGGACATGCTCTCACTGAGAGAGCATGAGGAGGTTGAGGTGGGGGAGGAGGGTATATTGTAGCGTCCCGGAAGAGTTAGTGCTGCAAGGGGTTCTGGGTATTTGTTCTGTTGTGTTTATGTTGTGTTACGGTGCGGATGTTCTCCCGAAATGGGTTTGTCATTCTTGTTTGCTGTGGGTTCACAGTGTGGCGCATATTTGAAACATTGTTAAAGTTGTTTAAACGGCCACCCTCAGTGTGACCTGTATGGCTGTTGACCAAGTATGCATTGCATTCACTTGTGTGTGTGAAAAGCCGTAGATATCATGTGATTGGGCCGGCACGTAAAGGTAATGCCTTTAAGGCACGCCCCCAATATTGTTGTCTGGGTGGAAATCGGGAGAAATTTGGAAGAATGGTTGCCCCGGGAGACTTTCGAGAGGGGGACTGAAATTCGGGAGTTTCCCAGAAAAATGGGGAGGGTTGGCAAGTATGACTGGGAGACGCAACTGCTCTGTACATCTCCCTACGTCCGTGCACCACTACGTACAGCTGCGTTTTAAAAAGATACCGATAATTTCCGACATTACATTTTAAAGCATTTATCGTCAGTCCGATATTATCGGAAATCTCTATTTACAAGTGCACATGAGGCCAAAATGTGTGTTTTCGAAAAGAAAAAAATATATACAAAATTTGCACAAGTCTTCCAGCTTGCGATTGGCTATTGCAGCACCACCTGTTGCTCTGGAAAGAACATCACAGCATGAAAACACATTTCAGGAAGGTTTTTTTTTTGACGCGCGTGTGAAAATAGCAACATGTGTGAAGCCCGTCTTTGTTTTTCCTCCTTTTTTGAAGCCGCCTGCCGCTCCCGCACTTGTTTTCAAGCCACGCCGGTCAGTTATCGATCGCCCAGTGGTCCTCGTGTGCGCAGAAGAAGAAGAAGAAGGAGAAGAAGAAGTGCAGGTGCGCTAGCTGGGGAAGCACTATTGATTGCGCTTAAAGTGACAAGATTGAGAAGGCCCACTCAGACATGTTATCCCCATCGCCGCCAGCACAACAGAGTGCGGCGGCCCCTGGGAGGAGCGCACCGGATTGATTTCTGCCGTCGCGAGCCCCCGACCAACCCGGCCCATCAATCAGGACGCCGCTGGAAAATAAGTCTGCCATTTTTCACTGCGTGCGAGTGTAATGCGAGGACTGACAGTCCATTTGATGCAGGGGGGAGGGGGGGGGGGGGGGGGGGGACAACAACAACAAGTGCTAGCGCCAATGCTAATACATGTAGAGTGGAAAGCACCGCCAGTCACATGACCATCCATCAGGTGCAAGTGTTTGCTGCTAACACCAGGCTGTCATGGCGATATAACTAATGATGGCATGACACATGGCCGTGGTGTAATAACCGCCCGGGGTCAAAGCGACACATCCTGCATCTCGAGTGTCAGCTTTGATCTTCCCCAAGGGGCGTGGCTTAGACCTGTTGGGGTTTTTTTTTAACGGTTTCCTTTCAAAATAAAGCGACATGAAAAGGCATCTCAAAATGGCCAGGGCGGGATGCTAAAGCTCTAAAGCTGCAGCTGCAAGGTTGTCGCCGTGACAACTTAGTAGCATTTTTTTTTTTTTAAATGGTTTACACCTAAAATTGGATTTTGGTACTTGGCACAACTTTACAAATAAGCCAACAGTTCCCATGTTAGCATGCTTAAGTTAGCATGCCATATTTTAGGATCCGGCCCGCCAACGTCCAAAATCAGGCCCGCGTGAAGTCCCAAGTTTAAAAAAAAATTAAAATAAGAAAAAATAAATAAAATAAAATAATTATTTTTTTCTGTCTTTTCTTATCCACTTTGTACCGCTTGCTACTCACGGTGTCTCCTAGCCGCTCAGGCAAATCATATTGTCTAAAAAAGCATTTTCTCATCGATAACGTGACATCATCGCGCGCGCGGAAAGTGCGCTATATATATCTAATATATATATACATACATATATATATACATACATATATATATATATATATATATATATATATATATACATATATATATATATATATATATATATATATATATATATATATATATATATATATATATATATATATATACATACATATATATATATATATACATATATATATATATACATATATATATATATATATATATATACATATATATATATATATATATATATGTATATATATATATATATATATATATATATATATATATATATATATATATATATATATATATATATATATATATATATATATATATATATATATATATATATATATATATATATATATATATATATATATATATTAGGGGTGTGGGTAAAAATCGATTCGAATTCGAATCGTGATTCTCACGTTGTGCGATTCAGAATCGATTCTCATTTTTAAAAAATCGATTTTTATTTTATTTTAATTTTTTAAAATTGTTTTTTAATTGTTTTTTTTATTTTTTTTTTATTAATCAATCCAACAAAACAATACACAGCAATACCATAACAATGCAATCCAATTCCAAAAGCAAACCCGACCCAGCAACACTCAGAACTGCAATAAACAGAGCAATTGAGAGGAGACACAAACACGACACAGAACAAACCAAAAGTAGTGAACAGTATCAATATTAGTTACAATTTCTACATAGCAGTGATTAAAAATCCCTCATTGACATTATCATTAGACATTTATAAAAATAAAAATAAAAAGAAGAACAATAGTGTCACAGTGGCTTACACTTGCCTCGCATCTCATAAGCTTGACAACACACTGTGTCCAATATTTTCACAAAGATAAAATAAGTCATTTTTTGGTTCATTTAATAGTTAAAACAAATTTACATTATTGCAATCAGTTGATAAAACATTGTCCTTTACAATTATAAAAGCTTTTTACAAAAATCTACTACTCTGTTTGCATGTCAGCATACTGGGGTAGATCCTACTGAAATACTATGTATTGAATGAATAGAGAATCCTTTTGAATCGGGAAAAAATCGTTTTTGAATCGAAAATCGTGTTGAATTGAAAAAAAAAACGATTTTGAATCGAATCGTGACCCCAAGAATCGATAATGAATCGAATCGTGGGACACCCAAAGATTCACAGCCCTAATATATATATATATAAATATATATATATATATATATATATATATATATATATATATATATATATATATATATATATATATATATATATATATATATATATATATATATATATATATATATATATTCAAATTCATTAAAAAAAATTGTCACATGGGGAACACATATTCACCATTAATTAGTTCCTTATTAACATGCAAATTAGTAACATATTAACATATTGGCTCTTAATTAGTCATTATTAAGTACTTATTAATGCCTTATTCTGCATGGCCTTATTATACAACCAGTAAGCCATTAACTAAGAGTCTTCCCTCAATAACCTCAGAATTATTGCCTAACCATAACCCTTATATGTTCCCCTAGTGTCCAAATAACTCAAAATTAAGTCTTTGTTACTTTATTAAGCAACTAATTAATGGTGTATATGTTCCCCATACTAAATGTAGTGATTGAAATGAAAGTCAATATAATGGAATAAAAGTTGAGTTTCTCCTTCACAAAAATATTTAAGTGAACGTAAAAAGTATGTTGCAGTAAATCGACCTTGGCAAATAAAATGTGTCCAAAAAGTTACTTTAATAAATGTAACAGAGTAAATATAGTGTGTTATTATCCACTAGAGATGTCCGATAATATCGGACTGCCGATGTTATCGGCCAATAAATGCTTTAAAATGTAATATTGTAAATTATCGGTATCGGTTTCCAAAAGTAAAATGTATAACTTTTTAAAACACCGCTGTACGGAGTGGTACACGGATGTAGGGAGTACTACAGAGCGCCAATAAACCTTAAAGGCACTGCCTTGGCGTGCCGGCCCAATAACATCATATCTACGGCTTTTCACACACACGAGTGAATGCAATTCACACTTGTTCAACAGCCATACAGGTCACACTGAAGGTGTCCGTATAAACAACTTTAACACTGTTACAAATATGCGCCACACTGTGAACCCACACCAAACAAGAATGACAAACACATTTCGGGAGAACATCCGCAACGTAACACAACATAAACACAACAGAACAAATACCCAGAACCCCTTGCAGCACTAACTCTTCCGGGACGCTACAATATACACCCCCCCCCCCCCACCACCTCAAACCCGCCCACCTCAACCTCCTCATGCTCTCTTAGGGACAGCATGTCCCAAACTCCAAGCTGCTGTTTTGAGGCATGTTAAAAAAAAGAATGCACTTTGTGAATTCAATAATAAATATGGCAGTGCCATGTTGGCATTTTTTTCCATAACTTGAGTTGATTTACCGGTATTTTGGAAAACCTTGTTACATTGTTTAATGCAGTGACGTGCGGTGAAGCTCACGACTGGTGAGGCACTGACTTCATCACAGTCAGATTTACAAACATATGAACCCTAAAGAGTATCTTATTCACCATTTGATTGGCAGCAGTTAACGGGTTATGTTTAAAAGCTCATACCAGCATTCTTCCCTGCTTGGCACTCAGCATCAAGGGTTGGAATTGGGGGTTAAATCACCAAAAATTATTCCTGGGCGCGGCGCCGCTGCTGCCCACTGCTCCCCTCACCTCCCAGGGGGTGATCAAGGGATGGGTCAAATGCAGAGGAAAAATTTCACCACACCTAGTGTGTGTGTGACAATCATTGGTACTTTAACTTTACACATACAAACTGTAGCACACAAAAAAGCACATTTAATTAAAAAAACGTTATTATGGTCTTACCTTTACTTATAAGTGCGGAAACAGTGGTGTTCGTGTTGGAGGAGTTGTGAATGAATGAAATATGAAATCCGTGCTGCAGTCTGCAGGTGTACCTAATGTTGTGTCCCTGTCCACGGCTCCTCCGGCGCGAGCATTGTTGTTTTTGCACTTTTTGGCTTCTTGTTAAGTGAATTTTTTTGGGTGGATTCTGTCTTGCACGTGGAGGGTTTGGGGGTGGGCTTTGTTTGGTGTGGCGCTCCCGTCAAGGGTGCATTCTACGGCGGGAGTGCTTTAACCGGCACAAGGAGGCGGGGTTACTGCGAGCCTCCCACAGTGCGTCTTCGCAGCAGTTTTATGATTGCTCAGCACAAGAAATACTTTACACACATACAGTTGTTGACAAAATACACTGTACATTATATACCTCCGCTAACTAAACTATGGAAATGTATAATATAATTCATATAGCAATACGGTCTCACTGCACGGCAGGCCAGCAGTTAGCCGAGTCCGCAATCCATGTTGAGGCACAAGTGCTGACAACTGTCTCTTCTCAGTATTTGAACTGCAAATGTGAAAATTCAGCGATTTTGAATACAAATAATCTAAAACTGGTGAAGTTAAATGGAAAATAACTTTATAGTGTAATCACTGAATACATATAACAATTTAACTAATTTTTTTTCTTTTTACATTTTTTTTCTTTCCATGATGGCACGTGAGGCCCCGCCTCACCTGCCTCTAGTGACCGCACGTCACTGGTTTAATGCATCCAGCGGCATCACAACAAAATTAGGCATAATAATGTGTTAATTCCACGACTGTATATATATCGGTATCGGTTGGTATTGGAATCGGTAATTAAAAGTTGGACAATATCGGAATATCGGATTTTGGCAAAAAAGCCATTATCGGACATCTCTATCATCCACCTTTGCCAAACTTAAACGTTGCTACTAATCAGCAATCGGCGAGTGCGTCCTGATAAAGTGCTGCGAGGCTCACATGTCTTTTCCCACGTCTTCATATAGCCACCCAATCTATACGTCATGCATAATTCATGCAGAGGCCATAAATAGATTTATCATCATGCACTAAATGAACGGCAGTGTGCGAATAAATGTTGAAGGGACATCATCCATCTCCTGGCTGGGACACAAGTGGATTGAGCAGCGACATGAATAATGCACGGCGCGTCACATGTTGCTATCAAACACATATTTGGGGCAGCCACACGCCGACCTAATCAATGACCTGTTTCGAGTAATCACTGTTTACTTGAGCTCATTATTCCTCCGGCCAATAAGAGTATTGTGAAGAATGCGGCTGTAATTGGGCGGTTGCCAGGACGCGTGTCTGTTGCGCCGCGGAGGTCACAAGGCCTCTCCTCTAATTGCCTGATGAAAGCCCCAACATGTGATCAAAAGATGCACGTGCTTCGTCGAGGACGCGTCACATGTTGACATTTAGCGTCTAATTAAAAGCACAAAGGGAACAACATGCCCGTGTGACACGCACAGGTGCTCGTACGTGCGTGCATGATGTACAATGGCGCTAATCCTCAGCCCGGCAAAAAAGCAGCCCCGAGATCCTGAGATGATTAAAATATATTAGCATGTCGGGGAATTTCATATTAAAGATGCACGCATGCACACGAATCCTCCCGCTGTGTCGCCTGCATGTTGATTAGCAGCCATAGCAAGGTAACAAATAGAACACTACAGCTACAAAACTGCAATTAATGTGTCACATCTTGCCAGAATGTTCTCAGGGGGAATTTAGTAGCATTCTGTACCAAAAATGCACTGTAATTAAGACAAAAAGGTGCACGCTTGGATGGTTAGGAAGAAATCAATGTGACAAAAAGGACCCTACGATGACAAAGATGCAATTAATATGCGTCACATGCTGCCAGATTGCTCAAATTTACAAAACCCAAAACCAGTGAAGTTGGCACCTTGTGTAAATCATAAATACAAACAGAATACAATGATTTGCAAATCCTTTTCATCTTATATTCAATTGAATAGACTGCGAAGACAAGATACTTAACGTTCGAACTGGTAAACGTTGTTATTTTGTGCAAATATTAGCTCATTTGGAATTTGATGCCTGCAACATGTTTCCAAAAAGGTGTGTGTGTGTGTGTGCGTGTGTGTGTGTGTGTGTGTGTGTGTGTGTGTGTGTGTGTGTGTGTGTGTGTGTGTGTGTGTGTGTGTGTGTGTGTGTGTGTGTGTGTGTGTGTGTGTGTGTGTGTGTGTGTGTGTGTGTGTGTGTGTGTGTGTGTGTGTGTGTGTGTGTGGTACACAGAACATCAATTTCCCCACTTCTATTAGCCCTGGGTCCAGTGGACCCGGACATCTTATATGTAATAGAAATGTGTAGGGGGGGTGTATGGGGTGTGGTCATTAAATATGTATTCTGATATATGTTCTTCACAGAAAATGAGCCAAAGTCAGTGAGTCCCAGTCTGAAAAATTAATTAATTGTATAATTTTTCTTTTAATAAAAAAATGAAAACGGGTCCCACAGACCCGAACACCACACAAGGGTTAAAATATTTTTTTTTATTGATACATTTTATAGATATCTTACATCTTAAGCTTAACTGATTTGGGATTATGCAATAATATTTACTGTTTTCCGGGCAAAATTAGCATTTTAGCGTAATGACTAAGTACGCGGTAATAAAGCTTGATGGCGATGTTTTCTGGTATGACGACAGGCCGGGACAACAAAAAACATCATTTGAATTCTGTTTAGACGGCGACCTCAGCAAGTTCGTCGCCCCCCCGCCCCCCGTGGAGGTGAGCTGACAAGCCGCCACGCGGAGACGGCCGCTTATATCCGTCCGTCTTTGTGTTTTGCTCCGTGTTAATTGCTAGATGAGCTGTTAGCTTCGTGGCTAATTGGCTGTGCGGCACACATGGAACCTGCCGGCGCCACGCGGCGACATTGGACACTCGGAAAGGGGGCAAGGGGGGAGATCACCCAGGCGCATGAAAAAGTGGACTGTGTCTTGCAGCGCGCATGTCAAACACACACTTTCCATTTTCTCTTGTTCTTTAGATTTCCCATCTCTCTCTCTCTCTCTCTCTCTCTCTGTGTCTCAGTCAGTGCTGAGTGTATCTTGATTAGGGTTCGCCTCTGCAATTTCCTGGCAGATTATTGTGATGGATTCACAAAAATATCAATCAGAGCGAGTCGGCGGCTTGAAAGAGCCTTTCATTAGTGGTCAAAAAGTGGCTTTCTTTTAGCCCCCTCAAGGGCGATGCCAATGTCTTCCTGTGAACTTTCTGCATCGACACTAACGAGCCGGAGCGTTCACACACGCGCAGTCACGCACACACACTCTCACACGCGCACACACACTCACGCAGAAAAAAGTACAACCAGCAAAGTTTGGCCTCGCTGTATACTTTACTTAAAGTGGACCTGTGTTATGCAAAACCAACTTTTCTTACTTATTTACCTTTTTTTGTGTATTTGGGATCTGCATAAGTCCCACAATTTTAAAATCACACCATGGAGGCTCGGCGGAGATAAATTAATAAAATAATCTTGCCTTCCTTCATACTTCCTACGAACCAGCCGTTTGGAATTTTCCCCAATTTGTGGCGTTAGCGTTATCCCCATATTTGGTAGAGGTTGACCCAAAGAGCTTTGTGCGAGTCCGCCATTCTTTAAGGCCCAAGCTACCTACCTACTCAGTGGCCTAGTGGTTAGAGTGTCCGCCCTGAGATCGGTAGGTTGTGAGTTCAAACCCCACCCCGAGTCATACCAAAGACTATAAAAATGGGACCCATTACCTCCCTGCTTGGCCTTCAGCATCAAGGGTAGAAAATTGGGGGTTAAATCACCAAAAATGATTCCCGGGCGTGGCACCGCTGCAGCTCGCTGCTCCCCTCACTTCCCAGGGGGTTGATCAAGGGGATGGGTCAAATGCAGAGGACAAATTTCACCACACCTAGTGTGTGTGTGACAATCATTGGTACTTTAACTTTAAGCTGTTTGTTTACATGATTTTTTAATTTCTCTTTACTATTTGGGCTTATTGGACCCTAATTATAATAAAAACTAAAAATCATCTTTTTGTATGATGTACTTAAGTCCATAAGTAACAAACGAGTACTTCACGTGTAATTTTTATTTTTACACTTTTTGTTCCAAAATCCATTGTATGTTATACTCTTCGGACACCACCAGATAGCAGTATAAGTGTCCATATGTCGGCATAAGACCCCAATTCAGTAGTGTACACAATTTTGGAAATACGAGCTAAAAGGTGCTGTCCACGCATGTGGCCACTAAGACCTTTAGAGGTTAAACAAGACAAGAAGCAAGGAATTAAACAGAGACAGATTTACATTTGGCTCAATGAGGAGAATCGCGTACACCTGTACCCTTGCACACCTGTACCCTTGTACAGTGTCACCACGCTCTGACGAAAGATTGTACTCCTCCTCTTTTATTTGGACTTTCCCTGATTACATGGCAACAGCTGTTTCTAAAGGGAAGGGGGTCGTAAACAGGTGCTGCCTTTGGCCACAAAACAGTTCAAAGAAAAGGTCGTAAATAGTTGAAAGAAAAGGTCGCCTTGAGCTTGGGCAGGTCAAGACAAAATCTTTCTGTGGATTACAATACATCAAAGAAACAAAACACCTTCATGTTGCTTCCCATCCTACACAGTGGAGTTTTACAAGCCTTCTTCTTGGTAGGATGAAAGACAGCTTTTGTCTTCTCGCCAGGAAAAGTTTTGTGATAACTTAGATACAATTATTCTGACAGCTGCAGTCAAATGCTCATTCTTTTTTTGCACAGTCGAAATAAGATAAATAAATATAGCTGGGAATGACATCACAGCCCAGTTGAGAGCGTTCCAGTTACGATGTCGGAAATGGAGATGGCCGCATCCACGGAAACTATTTTTGTGCTTGCCTTTCCTGAATACAGACAACTTAGGGTAAAATATGCACTCTTTCTGCAACCATCAAACACGGCGGATGAAGTGGAAACACAGACGCTATTCACTGCAAAAAGTCAGTATTTTATTTGAACTAAGCAAAATTATCTGCCAACAGAACAAGAAAATTCGGCTGGTCAAGACTTTCCAAAACAAGTAAAATTAGCTAACCTCAATGAACCCCAAAATACCTTAAAATAAGTATATTCTCACTAATAACAAGTGGTAGAAAAAAAAGAGACCTTTTTGCTCAATATGTTGGAAAATATTCTTAAATTAAGTAAATGCTAGTGCCATTATCTTGACATAATGATATGCGCTCTGCATAATGATTTTTTTTTCATGCTTGAAATAAGAAATGATTACTTTAAAAAAAAGTAGTTTTATACTTGTGAGTGTTGATGACACAGCTTTGCATCAGTTGATATTCTCGTTTCAAGCATGTTTTACTCAATATAGGTCATAAAATCTCAGCTACAAGCTGTAATAAGAGATAATTTAGGACCAAAACCCTTAAAACAAGTAAAACACTCTAACATAAAATCTGCTTAGTGAGAAGAATGATCTTATCAGACAGAGAATAAGCAAATATAACCCTTATTTGAGATATTTAATCTTACTTAGATTTCAGTTTCTGCAATGTTGCTAGCAATGTACAGCGTATATGCCAAATGAAATAAATGTAGTCTACACTGCAGTGGCGTTACCATGTATAACAAAATACAGGAAAAACACGTACACTCCAAAAAACGTAATGAAACAAAAATAAAGAGGTGAACGGCAAAAAGTGTACTTAGAGAAAAAGCAAGGCCAGCAGCACTCGTGTCCTTCTTATAATTTTAATGACAAGGTCTTCGTCACTGTGCAATTTTTTAACAGGAAGTGATGCACTTAAATAGTCACAGCTGTGGTCAATTGATATTCATTCATTCATTTTTTTTATTTATCTCCTTCATTGATGTGCAATTTTGATCAATAGTGAAGTGAAGTGAAGTGAATTATATTTATATAGCGATTTTCTCCAGTGACTCAAAGTGCTTTTACATAGTGAAACCCAATATCTAAGTTACATTTAAACCAGTGTGGGTGACACTTGGAGCAGGTGGGTAAAGTATCTTGCCCAAGGACACAACGGCAGTGACTTTGATGGCGGAAGCGGGGATCGAACCTGGAACCCTCAAGTTGCTGGCACGGCCACTCTACCAACCGAGCTATACCGGCCCACAATAGACAATTAAACTTTAGCAACTAAACACGTATTTACACACCTATGCTTGAGAAGTAACAGGATGAAGAAAATCTTATATTTCCTGCAATTTCAACATAATAAGTAGTCTTACTTATAGCCCATATTCACAAGCATACAAACCAAACAAATACATCAAAATATAATGAAAACAAACAAAAAAAAAACACTCAAAGTCCTCCCGTGTCCAGGGATTTCTTTTCTGAGCTTGTAAGCAATAACAAAAACTTCAAATTTTGTCATGATTAAAGATATAGGTTGAACCACTGTATCGACTATATACTGATAATATATTTGATATCGTTACCATCGATATTTGTATCGATCCACCCACCTCTGTTTACATTCAAGCGCACTAGCTTATTGGTTAGCAAGACTTCTTGTACCATTTTATGGTGTGTAGTGTAGCAAGTGTCTATTAAACAGACAAAGAAGCAAGGAATCAAACAGAGACAGAATTAAATTTGGCTCAATGAGGAGAAACGCATAGACCTGCACCCTTGCACAGTGTCCTACCACGCTCCGACGAAAGATTGTACGCCTCCTCTTTTATTTGGACTTTCCCTGATTACATGGCAACAGCTGTTTCTAAAGGGAAGGGGGTCGTAAACAGCCATCGCCTTTGGTTACGAAACAGTTCAAAGACGAGGTCGGTTCAAAGAAAAGGTCGTAAACAGCCGTTGCCCTCGGTCACAAAACAGTTCAAAGAACCGCTTCGGGTCAAGACAAAATCTTCCTGTGGATTACAATACATCAAAGAAACCGACACCTTCATGTCGCTTCCCATCCTACACAGTGGCGTTTTACAAGCCTTTTGATTGGTAAGATCAAAGACAGCTTTTGTCTGCTCACCGGGAACTCATGGCAACACAAAGTTTTGTGATAACTTAGATACAATTATTCTGACAGCAAGTTTAACTATTCCTCATCCTCCAGTGATAAAGTACTTTTAAGAAACTGGGTTTTTTTGCCACCTTGGAGGCGAGACGCTAAATTGCGTAGAGCAGGGGTCACCAACCTTTTTGAAACCAAGAGCTACTTCTTGGGTACTGATTAATGCGAAGGGCTACCAGTTTGATACACACTTAAATAAATTGCCAGAAATAGCCAATTTGCTCAATTTACCTTTAACTCTGTTATTATTAATAATTAATGATATTTATCTTTGTGGAAACACTGATCATCTTAATGATTTCTCACAATAAATATATATAGAAACAGATAAATATCAATATGCAACACTTTATTTTTATATTTTCTCTAAGTGCACATTTTTCAAATTGAACATTTTCAAATGATCACTTCTAAGACAGTCTTGTGAAATCACAATATCCCATTTTAACTAGCTAGCCACTAACATTTTTTAACAAATCATTAATTACTTTGCACCATGTTTGTACAAATAATAATAATAACTCATGTAAAATACAAAAGTCAACTCTCAAATTTTTAAATAAATCATGTCACACTTTGAACTGGACACCAAATCTGGTATCTGTTTCTTTGTCAGTTAGTGAAGACCAAGTCTTTAAAATATTTTCTTGGATTTTCAAATTCTATTTGAGTTTTGTCTCTCTTAGAATTAAAAATGTCGAGCAAAGCGAGACCAGCTTGCTAGTAAATAAATACAATTTAAAAAATAGAGGCAGCTCACTGGTAAGTGCTGCTATTTGAGCTATTTTTAGAACAGGCCAGCGGGCTACTCATCTGGTCCTTACGGGCTACCTGGTGCCCGCGGGCACCGCGTTGGTGACCCCTGGCGTAGAGGATGCCTTTTTTTGTTCAATTTCCGACTACATTTCTGTTCAACTGCCACACAAATCTTGAAGGAATTGGCACAAAAACATGTAATTCCCATTCCGGCAGACTTTATCGTCTTCTCCTGAGCGTATCAAACGCCCGGTATTCCGACAAGGATGCTAATGTGGATGGCTAATGTACATATCAGCGCTAAGAAGCTCCGTGAGGACATGAGTGTCCTACAATTGCCGTGCGGTGGTCTCCATAAAAAAAAAAAAAAAAGCTAGAGAATTATGGCTGCGTCGTGCTCGTCCAGGAGGGGATAAAAGGTGGCGGTAAAGGCCGGGCGAGCGCATGATGCGGCTCCTCTCTCGCATCATTACGTTCATCAGCGCTATCATCATTAGAGCCATAAAAGCCTGGAGCTCCCCTCTCGCTGGCTGCCTCGCTGTAATCTTCCCTGCCTTTTTGCCTCCCCGGCGCGGCGCTGACGGACACTCACAATTTGCATACGTGTCGGCGCCGGCCGCTGCTGTGTGGGCTACGTGAAGAATGCAATTTTCTGGGTGACTTATCGCCCTGCAAGATGGCAGCCGTACGCCACAAAGAGCAGCGCAAAGTGAACGACGACTCGACCTCTTTTTAGTTCTTTTCTTTGCTGAGATTTGTTGGGCCTACACACCAGGGGTCGGCAACCCAAAACGTTGAAAGAGCCATATTGGACCAAAAATACAACATACGAGTCTGTCTGGAGCCGCAAAAAATGAAAAGCCGTATATAAGTGTTATAATGAAGGCAACACATGATGTAAGTGTCTATATTAGCTATAATAGCCTACTATCAAAATGACTATGTGTCGCAGGCCGAAGCAAATCTTCGTTGACAGAAATGTTGAAATGTAATATTTATTCTACACATGTTTACAACATTAGAAACCATTAGTAAATCAGAGTCTACGCAGAAGGTGAGATAACTGCTGGAAAATTACCGGCTTTTAATGGCTAAAGGTATAGATGTGTGCGACTAAGTTAATGGAAACTGCAGGCTGTCTTCTTCTAGTGGATTTATTACAATCTTTGGCAAGCTCGGTAATGTTTGCTGTGGTCTGGAACAACTATCAGAAATGCAGCCAATATAACATACAGATAATGTGTCATGAGACATGCAAAACTAAATTATATACAAAGAGGATACAAGTAAAGGATATTAAATGAGCTCAAATATACCTACAAACGATAATGATGCAATATGTACATACCGCTAGCCTAAATAGCATGTTAGCATTGATTAGCTTGCAGTCATATGTGGGATCAGCACTCCACACAAGTCAATAACATCAACAAAGTTCACCTTTGTGCATTCCCACACAGCATAAAACGTTTGGTGGACAAAATGAGACAAAGAAGGAGAGAAAGATTTGTCTTCTTCTAGTGGATTTATTACAATCTTTGGCAAGCTCTGTAATGTTTGCTGTGGGGTCTGGAACAACATGGCACACAAACAACTATCAGAAATGCAGCCAATATAACATACAGATAATGTGTCATGAGACATGCAAAACTAAATTATATATAAAGAGGATAAAAGTAAAGGATATTAAATGAGCTCAAATATACCTACAAACGATAATGATGCAATATGTACATACCGCTAGCCTAAATAGCATGTTAGCATTGATTAGATTGCAGTCATATGTGTGATCAGCACTCCACACAAGTCAATAACATCAACAAAGTTCACCTTTGTGCATTCCCACACAGCATAAAACGTTTGGTGGACAAAATGAGACAAAGAAGGAGAGAAAGATGTGTCTTCTTCTAGTGGATTTATTACAATCTTTGGCAAGCTCGGTAATGTTTGCTGTGGTCTGGAACAAAATGGCACACAAACAATTATCAGAAATGCAGCCAATATAACATACAGATAATGTGTCATGAGACATGCAAAACTAAATTATATACAAAGAGGATAAAAGTAAAGGATATTAAATGAGCTCAAATATACCTACAAATGAGGCATAATGATGCAATATGTACATACAGCTAGCCTGAATAGCATGTTAGCATCGATTAGCTTGCAGTCATGCACTGACCAAATATGCCCGATTAGCACTCCAACAAGTCAATAACATCGACAAAGCGCCCCTTTGTGCATTTACGCACAGCCTAAAACTTTTGGTGGACAAAATGAGACAAAGAAGGAGTGGAAGATTTTACTTGTAAACAAACTGTTGCATCACAGTCCACACTATGGTGAGTTCAAGAACCGCCGAAATTAGTAGGTTAAAACGATGTTCACCAAATACTCTCATCAGTGAAGCATACACACAAACATATTAAACAGTGGGCTTTCTAACAAAAAACGTACTAAAGAAAAAAATACATTTTCCCCCCATCTTTTTCCATTTTCAATCCATTTTTAAAAGTGCTCCAAGTAGCCACTAGGGCTGCTCGAGAGCCGCGGGTTGCTGACCCCCGGCCTACACCATTGAGCTCTTTGTGTGCTTTTGTGTTACTGCTAAGAGTTTTAATATTGTTGAGACAATAATATATTTCATATTGATTGTCAATATCATGCATCTGGAAATGTTTGTGTCAATCGTCGCAGGATACAAAGATGATATTGTTCACTACCTTGACAATGGAAGTTGGCAACAAGTTTGTCACGTGCAGGACTCGAGTTGAACAACAGCAACTCATTGATGTCATGTTCAAAACATATTTTGGAAGCTCCTTTTAACATTTTCAATACCCCTTAAGGGTGTGGCTATCTGGGCACCTGATGATTCGATCCCATTCAGATTCCTGGGGTGACGATTCAACGAAGAATCGATTCTCAATTCAACACGATTCTTGATTCAAACCGATTCTCGCAATGTATTATTTGGTATAATAATTATAATGAAACTTTCAAAGCAGGTTACAGGTTAGAAAAGCTATTTGTGGTAGCACGGAGATGGCCTAAAAACATATTTTTACAAATTGAAACAAACAAACAAAAAAACATTTTTTTATCGACTTTTGAAAATTATGAATCAATTTCGAATTTATAGATGAATAATAATCGCGATTCGGATATGAATCGATTTTTTTGTGCCCCCCTACCGCTATCCTAATCAGCGTTACATGTAAGATGGAGCCAATAGCAGCTAACTTTAAACAACAGTTCGGGTCCACCCTAAGACCTATTTTTGAATAAAAATATTTTATTAATCATTTTATTTTCAACCATATTTTTAGCACTTGTTTTATGTTTTATATAACTGTATATAGGGATGGTTGCCAAATTTATACTTAAAAAAAATAAAAATAATAAAAAATCCTGTCGGTACTGTTTAACGTAAAAAGAAACGGTGCCATATTTTAGTACCTGTATTGTACGTGATACAAGTATTTACATAATAAATAAAATATATTTCGGTTACGTCCGATTGCAGACTTAAGCGGGAAACAGGCATATTTGTCATGGATTATCTCTATGTAATGTTGCAATTTTCTGTGCCAACAAAGCAAACATGCCTGAATTAGAATTGATATTAAAGTTTGTTAATTGTTTTTTTAGCCCTGTGTACTGATCAGAATTGTTTCTTTATCAGAATTGCTTTTAACTTTCAGATTCTCAGGGAATATTCTTTTTGACAATCAAAAAGTTCAAACGAAAACTTACAGCGAGGCCTTTTGATGACACTACAGTTCCTGTCTTTCTATTGAACAGTCTGCTTGAGGATATGAGGTCGGCCACAAATTTTCATATTTTTAAAAGTAAACTGAAAACATATTTTTAGCACTTCTATTGTTTAGGTGTTTTTGTGTACTCCATTCATTTTGTCTGTTTTACTTTATGTGCTTTACTTATTTTATTTTATTTTAACTGTGGTATGGTTTGGGTAGTTTCTGGTGCCAAATGTGAATTGTATGTAAATAACTTGAAACTTGATTGATTGATTGATTGATTGATTGATTGATTGATTGATTGGTGGGTGGGTTGGTTGACTGAAATTGCTCAAAAATAAGGCTCAACTTTGCCCTAGCTCAATGCTTATTTACAATTTCCATTGGATATGCCATACACATGAATTGATTACCATTTACCATGAATTGATTAACGTGGACCCCGACTTAAACAAGTTGAAAAACTTATTCGGGTGTCACCATTTAGTGGTCAATTGTACGGAATATACTGTACTGTGCAATCTAATAATAAAAGTTTCAATCAATCAGTCACATGCTATTAATTAGCATTAGCGATTTTACATGTCGATTTCAAATTTGGTAATGAAAACTACAACTAAGATGCATGCTAATATCAAACAGCTGCACTGTAAAAAAAAAAAAAAGAAAGTTGAGAAAACGCAAATTTTCAAGGCAACATGATGCAACAAGATTTTTGCGTTTTCTCAACTTTTGACTACTGCTAAATAATGAAATACGATTTGCAATTGTTGTACTAATTATAGTTTAGTCAGACTCAGAAATAAGGTTTCACTATGTTTAACTACCAAAACAGTGTCTGGCCAGCAGTAGTCAAAAGTTGAGAAAACGCAAAAATCTTGTTGCATCATGTTGCCTTGAAAATTTGCGTTTTCTCAACTTTTTTTTTTTTACAGTGTGGTATGTCATACAGTAAGTACAATACTTGCAGTATAAACACTTTGTAGGGCTAAAAAAAAAAAAGACAAGACTGGCACATTCATCTTAATGGCAAAGACTACTTCCTAACTACGGCAACACACCGAGGACAAACTGAAATGAAAGCATACTTGCAAATGAGACTCGGAAGTGTAAGAAAACAGATATAACAACTGGACAACATTTTTTTTTATCAGCTCACTGACCAAAAAGAATGAGATTTTATTCTTAAAACAAGTTAACGTTCATTACCCTAAGAACATTCACAAAAGTACGGAAAATTGAGACCATTGAGTACTCATCCCTTCTGTATTACTTATCTAATGGCTGTGTTTCCTCAACATGCTTGTTTAACATTTACATTTTTAAACATATTCATTGGTATTACAGTAAAACCTCCTGGGAGCCATGCAGCGTCCACTGCAGTGGACATTTGTGTTTTACATAACAGGGGATTTTTTTCCCCCCAAAATGTGTCACTCTGCCAAAATAAAAGTATTAACAATGAAATGATAAATGTCCAATGTGGAGGATGCTGGTTCTCAAGAGGATATTCTTACTTTTCATGGTATAATTATTAGAACTACAGTACTATTCATTTGTTTTCTGCTTGGCGCTCTCTCGCTCTGCGTTATTAAAGCGAGTCAACATTATTGTTGATTCCAAAATATATTTTCTTTTTTATCCATTGGGGGTGAATTTAGTTCTGCTACAAAAAAAAAAGAGAGACTTTGAAAGCAGCAGTCTGATGCAAAAACATGTCCTGTGACAATACAAGAGGGACTGATGGTTTGCGTTCCAGCGTCACAGCTGGCTTCCTGCACTTTCCTCCCCACATGTTCATCCATCTGAAAAATTCGAAGTCCTCCAATGGATTTTATAATCGCAAAAAAAAGAAAAGAAAAAAGCCGTGCAACACAACCCTTTCCAGATCACCGTGTGTCCAATTTGTGACGACTCTCTGAAATGAGAATGGCTTCCCTTCAACACGTCCCGGCCGGCGTCCGACGGCGGTCCGATCGGGTCCGGACACAAAAGGGCACATGTCTGGGTCTTTGAATGTGAGGTGTCGGCGTTTTGATGAATGCTCGACAACACGGGGCCGTCGGACGCGGGCAGGCTGATAAGCTGGGAGGACTGTCTGATGGATGGCCACCGTCCTGCTAAGATAAGGCTCATTTCTCCACCGGCAAGAGATTTTTGACATTAAAGACCTAATGTGTATCACGGCGGGGGATCGTACAATGGTCGTGACTTGGCGGGATGGTCCAGACCCTGGATGGTCCACACGAATGTTCGCCCTTTTGCGTGCAGTCAGACTACAATAACTTAGAATAATTTCCCTTGCGGATCAATAAAGTTTGTCTAAGTCTAAGTCGTACAGTCCCACTGTACATACGTTGTGGTACGTCCCATACTGCAAAAAGTCAGTGTTCAAAAACAATTTAAAAAAATTAAAAAAATAGGGGTATTTTACTTGAACTAAGCAAAATTATCTGCCAATGGAACAAGAAAATTCGGCTTGTCAAGGCTTTCCAAAACAAGTAAAATTAGCTAACCTCAATGAACCCAAAAATACCTTAAAGTAAGAATATTCTCACTAATGACAAGTGCACTTTTCTTGGTAGAAATTGTTTTTTTACCTTTTTGCTCAATATGTTGGAAAATATTCTTAACTTAAGTAAATGCTAGTGCCATTATCTTGACATAATGATATGCGCTCGGTATCATGATTTTTTTTTCATGCTTGAAGTAAGAAATTATTACTTTAAAAAGTATTTTTATACTTGTGAGTGTTAATGACACAGCTTTGCATCAGTTGATATTCTAGTTTCAAGCATGTTTTACTCAATATAGGTCATAAAATCTCAGCAACAAGCTGTAATATTTTACTGAGATAATTTAGGACCAAAACACTTAAAACAAGTAAAACACTCTAACATAAAATCTGCTCAGTAAGAAGAATTATCTTATCGGACAGAAAATAAGCAAATATCACCCTTATTTGAGATATTTAATCTTACTTAGATTTCAGGTTTTGCAGTGCACTTATCCTCAGATTGGGTTTTCAAAAACAATTTTTACCAAAAGTTGACCATCTTGGTTATCGTACGCACAAACGTTCAGCGTAACAATCTAATGAGACAAAAGATTATTGAGACAAAGATTATTTATGTATTTCATACTTGTTTGCTTACTATGGTATATTATTTATTTATTATTTGTTTGTTCACTGTTTTGTTACAGAGAACAAGGAAATTGGATAAAATTGCTACGGTATGGAAAAAGGTAGGATTAAATAAGTATGTACAGTGAGACTGTACGACTTAGACTTAGACTTAGACAAACTTTATTGATCCACAATAACTTTGAATAATTTCCCTTGTGGATCAATAAAGTTTGTCTAAGTCTAAGTCGTACAGTCCCACTGTACATACGTTTTGGTACGTCCCACTTATCCTCAGATTGGGTTTTCAAAAACATTTTTTACCAAAAGTTGACCATCTTGGTTATCGTACGCACAAACGTTCAGCGTAACAATCTAATGAGACAAAAGACTATTGAGACAAAGATTATTTATGTATTTCATACTTGTTTGCTTACTATGGTATATTAATTTTTTATTATTTGTTTGTTCACTGTTCTGTTACAGAGAACAAGGAAATTGGATAAAATTGCTACGGTATGGTAAGGGGTAGGATTAAATAAGCTCTGCTTCCTCCTACTCCTTTTCGGATGTGCTGTAATGAAACAACTGGAAATATGTGATGCATTACATCAGACCTGGGCAAATTAAGGCCCGGGGGCCGCATGCGGCCCGTTAAGCTTTTCAATCTGGCCCGCCGGACATTCCCAAATCCTTTTTTTTAGATCTTTAAGATGGAAAGTGTAGCTGCCATTATGATGTGCGGGGATGTTTTCTAATGACTGTAAGTCTTGAACTATACAAAGTATTTCAATGGTTGGAATCTGTGCTTTTGCATGATATACTAGTTACAATGGTCATCTCATTAGCTACTATGGTAATCTAATTAGTTAATATGGGCATCTAATTAGTTACTATAATAATCTAAGTCACAGCAGCTCAGACGAGGCACCAAGCAGTGTGGGTGGAGAGCCTGAAATGTGGGTGTCAGGGACAGATGCTGAAGGAGATGTTTATAACAAAGTTCTAAAGCTTAGTGACATATCACATATATTAGATTCTAGTTTGTTTTTTTTCCACCCTTCGCGTTCATATTTCGCTGTTTTGTTGCATTTTTGTTGCATTTCTCTTCATTGTAAAATATGTTGATCGAGAGGGAGGGTGTGACGTTCATATGTTGTCAATATTCAGTTTTTTATTGTTCATAGCTAATATTGTAAATCCCACATTCTTTATTTTCATGTACATTCTGGGTGTCTCATTCAGTAAAAAAACTTAAAATTCCATTCTGTTTTTTAAGGTAATCTGTCATAACGTTCTTAGCATTCAGTCAGACATTTTTTTTTTGAGGTTTTGTATTAGTGTTCCTAAAAATAGATATACCGGCCCTCAGACACACATTTTTCTCTAAATTTGGCCCCCGAGTCAAAATAATTGCCCAGGCCTGCATTACATTGTGACGTATGCATGTTCCAAATAAACTGAAACTGAACTGAACTGAACTGAATGCGTCCAATGGAGTGGCCAAACAAAGAATCCTACACTTTGGCGACTCAGTTTCTGCACTTTTTTTTTTTCCGGGTATGATTGCAAAACAATCCACCATAGGGTCAAAGAAAGTTGCGAGTGCCAGCACTTTGATAAAGAAGGTGAGAAACATTATTGAAATAAAAAAAATTAATTAAAGCAAAGTACAGAAGTGCCTCTTCTGTTCTATGTCATTTCCGTTCATCGCCAACAAGATTGTCCATGTATACATTTAACTATTTCTAATTGTTTTCTGCATGTAAAACTATGTTTATTACTAGTCAGTCAGTCAGTTAGTTAGTACGCAAAAATAACTCAAAAATCTACGGCCGTATTTTCATGAAACTTTCAGGACATGTCAGAAATTAGATAATGTAACAAGTGATTCGATTTTGGGGCTCACCCGTATCATTTCTACGACGTTACTTTACGTTTACACTATGGGCGTCAACTTCTGGGTGTATGCGAGCGTCCCCGCCTCCACCCACGGAGAGAAAGACAGTGAATGACAGGAGGGTTCCCTACTTTTCTTTCATCTCGCTATGGACAGTTCAAAGAGTTAGGGGCGGATTTTCATTTACCTTTTGGGAAATGTCACAAATGGGATAAGGAACAAGTGATTATATTTGGGGGCTGATCCGGATCTCTGTCTGGATTCAGGACTTTTATAACATGGGAGGTGGGGCCTGGTTTGTGCCCGCCGAGTGCTTTGCTAGTTCTCTAAAAAAAAATGTGTTTTTGTTCATATTTTGGGGTGTCTGTAATGGATTCATTGGATTTACATTATTTCATATAGTAAAAACTGCTTCGGTATTGTCCGGTTCGGTTTGTGTTGGACCTTTTGGAACGGATTACGAACAAAAACTGAGGTAACACATAACACAAATGAATGATCAGTTTCACTGTCTCAAACAAAAGAAAGACGACTGATTCTCAAAAAGAGAATATAGGATTGAAATGGAAAATTGTGGTGATGCAGCGGCCATCTTTGATCGATAAAGCTTTAAAATGTGCAATGCAGCAGATAGATTAAGTATACTGTAGCTACAGTAGTATTGTACTTTGAAGGTGGCCATTGAAATTAATTGAAATCCATTTAGTCGGTGCTCGGCCCCCAACACACAGCACACTTTGAACATGTAAGATGCCTTTTAAGAAGATAAAGTAACTATTAGATAAGAAATATCGGGTGAAAAGCAATCCAGTAGAATTTAGTACAAACAACTGCACAGCCTTTACCTTGGAGAGCAGACTTCTACTGTATCTCCTTCAATCTGCTTCTCCATCAAACACACCGTCAGCAGCTTCTCCATATTTTCATGGATAAATGTCCGCTGTTTAAAGTTAAATGTTAAAGTCCCAACGATAGTCACACACACACACACACACTAGGTGTGGTGAAATTATCCTCTGCATTTGACCCATCATCCTCACCCCCTGGGAGGTGAGGGGAGCAGTGAGCAGCAGCGGTGGCCGCGCTCGGGAATCATTTTTGGTGATTTAACCCCCAATTCCAACCCTTGATGCCGAGTGCCAAGCAGGGAGGCAATGGGTCCCATCTTTATAGTCTCTGGTATGACTCTGCCGGGGTTCGAACTCACGACCTTCCAGTCTCAGGGCGGACAACCACAAAGCCACTGATAGATATTATTTTAACGTCCTTAGCTGGTGTTACACTCATTCTGCTTCAGGATGGGGTAGACTAGCAAGGCTACGCTCAAACTGTTTCACCAAGTTAGCTAGCTACACGCTTTGTTGTGTTTTTTGATGATTTATTTCAGTTTAATACATATCACTCACCTCTTCTCAGCACTGTGCTTTGCACTCACTTTCTTCCTAACCATGGTTGGAAAAAGTAGACTCTAGCTCGAAGCTAATGCTATCTTTAGTCTGATCTGACGGGGTTCACTGTGGCATTAGCTCCACCAACGAGCGATGGGGAGGCTCGTAACCTGAATTTTTGCTCGTAGCATAAAACTCAATAACAATTAGCCGAGTCAGCTGGCATGCCCAAAAACGCTATTTGTAACAAAAAGAAACACAAATCTGACCTTTGACAAAGCCAAATGGAGGGGAAGATTGAGCTTACATAACATAACATACACAGTATCACTGCAAAAAGCCAGTGTTCAAAAACAAGAAAAAAAAAAGACAAAAATTAGGGGTATTTTATTTGAACTAAGCAAAATTATCTGCCAATAGAACAAGAAAATTTGGCTGGTCAAGACTTTCCAAAACAAGTACAATTAGCTAACCTCAATGAACCCAAAAATACCTTAAAATAAGTATATTCTCACTAATAACAACTGCACTTTTCTTGGTAGAAAAAAAAATTGACCTTTTTGCTCAATATGTTGAAAAATATTCTTAAATAAGTAAATGCTAGTGCCATTATCTTGACATAATGATATGCGCTCGGCATCATAATTTTTTGTAAGAAATTATTACTTTAAAAAAGTAGTTTTATACTTTGCAACAGTTGATATTCTAGTTTCAAGCATGTTTTACTCAATATAGGTCATAAAATCTCAGCTACAAGATGTAATATCTTACTGAGATCATTTCGGACCAAAACCCTTAAAACAAGTAAAACACTAACATAAAATCTGCTTAGTGAGAAGAATTATCTTATCAGACAGAAAATAAGCAAATATCACCCTTATTTGAGATATTTCATCTTACTTACATTTCAGTTTTTGCAGTGTATAAGATTTGCTAAATCTTGCGAGCAAACTTTGAACTTTTTCAGCGATCGACGCGAATAGACAAATTCCCTAAAAAATATGAGAAACTGAGTGAGTAACAAATGCAGTCATGTGAAGTACGTACTTTTTTTTGCTGTGGTCTCGGCTTTTTGACTCTCGTTTTCCGTCTCTGTCATTCCGTCGTTAATTTTCATGACGCGTCACAGATGTTGACATTTCATTTACTTGACTCCGCGGGGGAATTACCTCAAATCAATTGTCGGCAGCTGGGAGATATGCTAAATCTTCCTAACAGGCGCGCCCGCGGGCTAAAGGCAAGCGAGCGTTACGTCGTCTTGAGATAAATCCAGAGTGACTGGAATCTGCACGACTGAAGCTTCCAAGCAATTCTCTTAATGAAAACCTGAAAGAAATCCTCCCATTGCCGAGCCGGCGAGTTGTTACTGGTGGTCTTTTTTAGTTTCAACCTGGGAAATATGCGATTGACTGCTTGTCAATGTCCTCGATATCCGTCTCAAGTATTGACAATCTCATACCGTACAATTTTTGACGCTGACACAGGAACTCTGGATAAGTGCAATTTCCTAAGAACTTTGTTTTTGGTCTATTTGGCTCACAATACGAAGGTCCTGAGTTCAATCCCGGGATTGGGATCTTTCTGTGTGGAGTTTGCATGTTCTCCCCGTGACTGCGTGGGTTCCCTCCGGGTACTCCGGCTTCCTCCCACCCCCAAAGACATGCACCTGGGGATAGGTTGATTGGCAACACTAAATTGGCCCTAGTGTGTGAATGTGAGTGTGAATGTTGTCTGTCTATCTGTGTTGGCCCTGCGATGAGGTGGCGACTTGTCCAGGGTGTAACCCGCCTTCCGCCCAAATGCAGCTGAGATAGGCTCCAGAACCCCCTGCGACCCCGAAAGGGACAAGCGGTAGAAAATGGATGGATGGTTGGATTAGCTCTGTTATGTTAAATGCTAATGTCCACTGCAGAGGACGCTTCTTCTCAGAAGATTATTGGCTTGTTATATACTGAATATTCATGGTAACTAGGGCTGTCCGATAATATCGGACTGCCGATATTATCGGCCGATAAATGCTTTAAAATGTAATATCGGAAATTATTGTATCGGTTTCAAAATTATCGGTATCTGTTTCAAAAATTAAAATGTATGACTTTTTAAAACGCCGCTGTGTACACGGACGTAGGGAGAAGTACAGAGCACCAATGAACCTTGAAGGCACTGCCTTTGTGTGCCGGCCCAGTCACATAATATCTACGACTTTTGACAAACTCACAAGTGAATGCAAGGCATACTTGCTCAACAGCCATACAGGTCACACTGAGGGTGGCCGTATAAAGAACTTTAACACTGTTACAAATATGCGCCACACTGTGAACCCACTCCAAACAAGAATGACAAACACATTTCGGGAGAACATCCGCACCGTAACACAACATAAACACAACAGAACAAATACCCAGAACCCCTTGCAGCACTAACTCTTCCGGGACGATACAATATACACCCCCTGCTACCCTACCGCCCCCCCCCCCCCCACCTCAGCCCTGCCCCCCAACCCCGCCCACCTCAACCTCCTAATGCTCTCTCAGGGAGAGCATGTCCCAAATTCCAAGCTGCTGTTTTGAGGCATGTTAAAAAAAAAGAAGCATTTTGTGACTTCAATAATAAATATGGCTGTGCCATGTTGGCACTTTTTTCCATAACTTGAGTTGAAGTTGTTCTCTTATTTTGGAAAACCTTGTTACATTGTTTAGTGGGGCATCACAACAAAATTAGGTATAATATTGTGTTAATTCCACAACTGTATATATCGGTATCGGTTGATATCAGTATCAGTAATTAAGAGTTGGACAATATCGGAATATCGGATATCGGCAAAAAAGCCATTATCGGACATCTCTAATGGCAACCAATAAGTGCATATTTGCTTATACAAGATAGCTCTTCTACTCCAGAAGCATTGCATACAAAGGGGTAAAAAAGTTGTTAAAACATGCACTCTTACTGTCTCTCCTGTGCTATTATTTTTCTAACAAATACACCACAAGGTGGCACTGTTATTAAACCTGAAGGTTTTTTTTTATTTTGATTTTTATTAAGGATCCCCATTAGCTGGTTGCCTCAACAACCCACTAGTCTTCCTGGGGTCCACAATTCAATACAATTACAAGTAAAAGCATATAATTATAACTACACAATACAGGAAAAAAATAAAAGCATCAATAAAAAAACAAGCAAACAATTTACAGTCACAGAATAATAATTACCATATAAATATAACAAACAAATCATCAATGAGCAAACTAATTTAAAAACTCAGATAAAATATTACTCTCTTTTTAAAAACCTGTTTACTTTCAATGCTGGTGAGAATTCGAGGCAGGTTATTCCAGAGCGATAAAGATCTATAAATAAAAGATTTCCGCAAAGCATTCTTCTTGGGACGAGGGAGTACAAAATGCCCCTCACTGGATGCCCTGGTATTGTGATTATGTATAGTGCTACTGTGAACTATTTGGGCCATGAGAAAAGCAGGAGTTTTACTACCGGTTACTGATTTGAACAATATAAGAGTATTAGCCAACAACCTGTTCTGCACTGTTAGCCAGGAAAGAGAAGCATGCATTTGATTCACATTGGTTCTTAGTGAACAACCAAGAACCAGCCTTGCTGCCCTATTCTGGACAATCTGGAGCTTACTGATCTCACCACTTGCAGCAGACGCCCAGACTGTAGAACAATAGTCAATATGACACAAGACTAAACTCTTAACAATTTGACAAAGAAGAGGTGGATCAGCAAAACCAGCACATTTCCTGGAAATACCAACAGCCCTTCCCATCTTTGTAACTATATCACTGATATGATTTGACCAGGATAGAGTGCAGTCCAGCATCACTCCAAGGAGCTTGGCACTTCTGACCTGTTGAACTGTTGAAATACCTAGCCTCAAATCCAACTTTGGGTCACAAGATAACCCTTGCCTAGTCCCCAATATAATACTTTTTGTTTTTGAGGTGTTAAGGACAAGTCTGTTACATACTGTCCAGTCATGCACAGCTTTTAGTTCCTCACTCAATACTACATTAAGTACACTGCATGATGGTGCAGCATGAAATAAGGTTGCATCATCAGCATAAAGAACCAATCTTGCACGCCCGGTAGCCCAAGGTAAATCATTGGTGAATATAGAAAAAAGTAAAGGTCCTAGGCAACTTCCCTGTGGAACACCACAATCCAAACTTCTGCTATTAGACAAGCTGCCATTAAGATACACCTGTTGTGATCTTGAGGACAAATAACTCTGTATCCACATTAAACTTGAAGTATTAAAACCATAACATTTAAGTTTCTCAATTAAAAGAGAGTGGTCAATCATGTCAAATGCAGCACTAAAATCTAACAGCACAGCTCCAACCAACATAGAATTATCTATAGCATTAAGCCAATCGTCCGTCATTTGTATAAGAGCCGTGGACGTAGAGTGGCCCGTTCTATATGCATGTTGAGAATCAGTTGCTAGCCCATTTGATTGAAAGTAAGCTTGAATTTGTGCATACACACATTTCTCCAGTATTTTACATAACCCAGGTAGGATGCTTATTGGTCTAGAATTGCCCTCATTGAAAGCCAATTTGGTATCCTTATGGAGAGGAGTAACCTTAGCCACCTTCCATATCTTTGGACACAGGCCCACTTGTAAACATTTATTAAAAATATGACAAACAGGCACTGATATGATACCAGCAGTCATTTTCAGTAATTTACTATCCAGGTTGTCTACACCAGCTACTTTGTTGTCAGGAAGAGAGTTTAGTAACCTCTCAACCTCACTGACTTCAACCTGATGAAAATTGAATTCACAGTCCTTATTATCCATTATAATATTCCTAATGAGGTCAGCTGATTTGTTGTTATTGGATATATGCATACCATGCCTTAATTGAGATACCTTGTCAACATAATAGTTATTAAAATGATTGGCAATGTCACATGGCTTAGTGAGTACCAACCCATTTGATTCCACAAAAGGTGTACAGACATTGTTCTTTCTACCCATGATTTCATTCAAAACATTCCATAAGTTTTTGCTATCATATCTCACATCATATAACCTCTGTTTGTAATATTCCCTTTTTTTCAGTTTGTTTAACTTTGTGACCTGGTTTCTTAAGGAACAGTACTTATGCCTGTCATCAATTAAACCAGAGTTGACGGAGGCTTTTTTAGCCATGTCTCTTTCTGTCATTAAACCTCTAAGTCCATTATCAATCCATGGGGCAGACTTAGTTTTGACAGAAAACTTCTTCAAAGGGGCATGCTTGTCCACAACACTCATGTACATTAACATAAATAAGTCCAGTGCAGCCTCAGGGTCTTCCTCACTGCACACCTCGTTCCAATTTAAACAGGATATTTCATCAATAAAACATTCTTCATCAAATCTCTTATAAGACCTTGTAAAAATAATTTTCGCTTTAGGTTTAGGAACCCTTGTCTTTCTAGTGACAGATATTATATTGTGGTCAGTTTGACCTCTATGTCTTCGTCAAGTCGTATTGACCCACTGTAATTGGGGATGGTTACCGTTCACATTTTGAACCGATACGGTATCAATTCCAAGGTACTCTATTTTATAAATTGCGTGTACTTTTTTTGTGTTGACATAGGAACAAATTATGATTTATCCCTTTTTTTGTAAAATCTTTTATCTTTTAGTTTTGATTACCAAATTGGAAGGTGTTGAAAGCGTTTGTAAAATTGCTCATGCTAATGTGCATCCAATGTTAATTAGCATTGAGCTAGCACATTTTGAAAAAAGTGGAGTTTTACTTTTGAGCGACTTCTATCAGGCACGCTTGCTTTGTTGGCACGGAAAATTCCAACATTACCTAAAGGCAGTCTGCTATTACCACGCCTGTTTGCTAAATGCAAACAAAGGAATTGAAATATCGTATTCTTTCAATTTTACGAGAATCGGTACTCTGTAGTACCGACAAAATTCGGTCCGTCCCGATCCACTTTTCGTCCCGATTCGCTGATACCCGTCTGATATCAGCAAAAAGTATCGGGTATATTGGCTTGCGTGAAAAATCTCTAATATAAATGCTCAGATACAAGCAGTCCTGCAGAGTATTTACTTGTGAAAATCTGGACAGCCAGTTAACGTCTCCAATGTCCTCCAATAAGCACACAAAGTTTGACTTTTCTTGTATTTTAGTCAAGTTATTTACAAAAAGTAAACATTTTAGGCTATAGGTTACTAGGAGCTAGCAGTTAAACAACAGCTAAGCACACCATAGCGCACAAGCTAGAAATACAAAATAAGTGTCCTTATTTGAGCAATATTGCAGTCTAAAACAGCACATTGGTCAATATAAACAAGTATCAAATAATTATAGTTGCGTATTACTTACACATACAAAGTCATCAAGGCAGGAATGCATTAAAAAGTATCCAGTAACAAACGTGTCCGCATCATTCAACTTACTGCGTCACGAGCTTAACTTAATGAATTATTTTTGACCAATAGGTGACGCCCGAAAAACAATCACCACTGCACTTAACCTTAAAGACAGCAACGGTCCATTCCAGAAGGTTAACAATAAATAAGTTAGTGTTTTTCATACTTTCTAATTTCTTGTTTGACCAATTTCCCTTGGTTGCACCTTTTCTAACATTCCACAAGAGGAAATAATAAAACCTTGTATGATTCCTGCTGATATCATATCGGCCAATAATCAAGGCTCCAATATCTATAAAATAATATGTTAAAGAGGTTCATTTAGCCTACTAATGTGTATTTATAAATAGTTGATTTTGAGTTGATTACTAGCCTATATAAATCAACTATTTATAAATCTATAAAATAATGTGTGTAAAATTGGAACAATATTTCTTTTAAAAAAATGGCCACCATCAAGAAAAACATTGTTATGGGGGCGGGACATAGTAACTAATTGTCCATAAATCATTGGCCTTTCGGCTAATGATGGGGAAACTGAGGATATTGCATGTATGCGAGCAGGACTTTCAAGGCGTTTTCAACACAACCCATAGGGGGCGCTATTTTTACAGTCATGTTTATTATGTCGTTAAAAGGTAAAGGGCTGGTCCTCCATTTATTTCTTTATAAGTACTGCATTGGCTTATATGGTATCGCATTAATTTAGCTCCTTGTTGATGTCAGCGCTTTATAATTTGTAGTCTTTTATGAGGTGAGACAAGAATATGCGAAGCCGCAGAGGATGAACGGACACGAGGAATATCTCGCCTGTTTCGGTAGAAGATGAATCCTTCAACTCGAGCCCCAAATGTCACGGGCATCCCAGTAAATGAGCTGCAGTGGGCTTTCAGAGCGGGAATATGAAGAGATATTTCACGTCGGCACACTTGTTACGTCGATAGCGGGCCGCGGCCAGCCTCAAAGTGGAATCTGGTCATTACATGCGAGGCCATGGAGTGTGATGGATCTGGGCCGTCCGGGTCACGGCGACGCAAGCGAGGTCCAATCAATGGCAGCCCGAGCGCATGACCTTGATACAGCACGCTGCGGGGTAAGGCCATTAAAAATAGAGATGATGGGACGGAACACCATACACAAATATCCCAGGAAAAGCGTCAGGATCAGGATCAGAAAGAAATCAATGGTCGCTACAACTACAGAACGTTAGGTGAAGCTCCTTATAATGAAGGTCGGCTCTCTTACATGAGCGAGGCGGTCCAATGACGAGCAGAGCAACACCCTTCCTTTACCCAGAAGTCCCAGCTTTTCATCCAGAGAGAGAGAGAGAGAAACCTTCACTGGGACCTCAAGTCCCAAGACAAAATCACATGTTTTTATTCATTTATACTTTTTTTTAAATTAAACTTGAATCTAAGTTAATGCATGTTTTATACTAAAAAATGATTTAAAGGAAAAAATCTTCAATTGTTTTCTTACAGTGCAAAATAACCAATTTAATTACCGTATTTTCCGGACCATAGGGCGCAACGGATTATAAGGCGCACTACCGATGAATGGTCTATTTTCGATCTTTTTTCCGTAACACTTTAGTATGGGGAACATATTCACCACTAATTAGTTGCTTTTTAACATGCAAATTAGTAACATATTGGCTCTTAATTAGTCATTAGTAAGTACTTATTAATGCCTTATTCTGCATGTCTTATTATACAACCAGTAAGCCATTAACTAAGAGTCTTCCCTCAATAACTTCAGAATTATTGCTTATTAGTAACCCTAACCCTAACCCTAAACCAGGGGTCGGCAACCCAAAATGTTGAAAGAGCCATATAGGACCAAAAATACAAAAACAAATCTGTCTGGAGCCTGCAAAAAATTAAAAGCCATATTACATACAGATAGTGTGTCATGAGATATAAATTGAATTAAGAGGACTTAAAGCAAACTAAATGAGCTCAAATATACCTACAAATGAGGCATAATGATGCAATATGTACATATAGCTAGCCTAAATAGCATGTTAGCATCGATTAGCTAGCTTTAATGCAGTGACCAAATATGTTTGATTAGCATTCCACACAAGTCAATAACATCAACAAAACTCACCTTTGTGCCTTCACGCACAACGTTAACAGTTTGGTGGACAAAATGAGACAGAAAAAGAAGTGGCAAAAAACACGTCCTAGAAAGTCGGAGAAAGTTATACACGTAAACAAACTACGGTGAGTTCAAGGACCGCCAAAATTAGTCGGACAAAACGGCGCTCGCCAAATACTCGAATCAGTGAAGCATGTTTAATACAAACAGTGTGCTTTATAACAATTAGGGAGGTTTGTGTCATGTTTGTCCTCCTACAGAAACCATATTAAAACAAAAAATATATTTTTTCCCCTCATCTTTTTCCATTTTTCATACATTTTTGAAAAAGCTCCAGAGAACCACTAGGGCGGCGCTAAAGAGCCACATGCAGGTCTAGAGCCGCGGGTTGCCGACCCCTGCCCTAAACCTTATGTGTTCCCCTAGTGTCCAAATAACTCAAAATGAAGTCTTTGTTACTTTAATAAGCAACTAATTAATGGTGAATATGTTCTCCATACTAAAGTGTTACCCTTTTTTCATATATAAGGCGCACTGGATTATAGGTCGTATTAGGGAGGTTTGTGTCATGTTTGTCCTCCTACAGAAACCATATTAAAACAAAAAGTATATTTTTTCCCCTCATCTTTTTCCATTTTTCATACATTTTTGAAAAAGCTCCAGAGAACCACTAGGGCGGCGCTAAAGAGCCACATGCGGCTCTAGAGCCGCGGGTTGCCGACCCCTGCCCTAAACCTTATGTGTTCCCCCAGTGTCCAAATAACTCAAAATGAAGTCTTTGTTACTTTAATAAGCAACTAATTAATGGTGAATATGTTCCCCATACTAAAGTGTTACCCTTTTTTCATATATAAGGCGCACCGGATTATAGGTCGTATTAAAGGAGTCATATTATTTATTTTTTTCTAAATGTAAAACACTTCCTTGTGATCTACATAACATGTAACGGTGGTTGTTTGGTCAAAATGTTGCATAGATTATGTTTTACAGATCATCTTCAAGCCGCTTTTCTGACAGTCGCTTCCGGATGCGCCGTTTTGTGGGCGGTCTTATTTACGTGGCTCACCTTCGACAGCGTCTTCTCCCCGTCATCTTTGTTGTAGCGGTGTAGCGTGGAAGGACGGGAGTGGAAGAAGTGTCAAAAGATGTTGGTATGACTCGGCCAGGGTTTGAACTCACAACCTACCGATCCCAGGGCGGACACTCTAACCACAAGGCCACTGAGCAGATAACATAACATAATATAACATAAACGTAAAGTAACATCATAGAAATTACTTGTTTGTTGTCCCATTTTCGGACATTTCCTGGAAGTTTCGTGAAAATCTGATCACAATTTTCAATGATGACCAATCTTCCTGGCGGAGGTAATAAATGAATATATTCAGGATAAATCATGAAGTGGCTCAGTATTCTCCTTCTTCTTCTTCCTATAAACACCATCAGCGTTGTTAAACCCGATCATATTACGACATTGTTTGCTCGATTCCCTTATGTAATATTATTCTGCATATTGATATGCCAAACGTTCTTAGCGTTCTTTGAGGTTTTAAATTAAACTTTTCCCTGAGTTTGAATCACTCCTCTCATGCATTCACTCCACAAAGTTTGATGTGTGACTTTTACTGCTATTGGTGATGAGAACATGAGGAAAAAAAAGAGCTGCCTGGAATGGAATGTGCAGCATTTATATGCTGAATGCCTATCATCTCTCTGCAGGAAGCCAATAATGGAATAAGGATCTGCGGGGAGACCAAACTGTCTGATCGAATCTATTTTATACACTTTTTTTTTTGGCAAGCAATAATAATAAAATATCCACGTCTGATAATTTCATCAGTATAGGACTCGACAGTGAGGGAAAGTTGACAGCAGCGAGATGAGCGATGGCCTGGTCCAGGCAAGCAGTTGATAAATGATGGAACTTATTTCCATGCAGATTTGATTTGCACAGGGGAGTTTCTCGCAATGAAATCCAGCTTCGTATCTAATCCTGGCTCAGGAGGTAGAGCGCGGGATCCAGTAACCGGAGGGTTCCCGGTTCCAATCACGTTTCCTCCCTCACACTCGCAATGGGTGCCCCTGCTCCTGATATCGTGGCAGTATGGACAATGATTGGATGGCGTACGATATTAGGGACAGATCTATACTAACGAATTCTACTCATTAGAAGAGTTAGGGAAAAGGTGTTACATCGGATCATCGGCTGCCCTCTCCCTTCCCTGACAGACATTTACATCTCCCGCTGCCTCAGCTGAGCTACCAACATTATCAAGGACAGCTCTCACCCAGGCTTTGACCTGTTTGACCTCCTGCCCTCAGGAAGGCGCTACAGGGTCACCAGGTCTAAGACAAACATACTCAAGAACAGTTTTTTCCCTAAAGCCATAACCACGGTGAACTCTCATAGGCACTGATTTTATAGTCTAGCACAGGGGTCACCAACCTTTTTGAAAGCAAGAGCTACTTTTTGGGTAGTGATTAATGCGAAGGGCTACCAGTTTGATACACACTTAAATAAATTGCCAGAAATAGCCAATTTGCTCAATTTACCTTTAACTCTATGTTATTATTAATAATTAATGATATTTACACTTAATTGAACGGTTTAAAAGAGGAGAAAACACGAAAAAAATGACAATTGAATTTTGAAACATAGTTTATCTTCAATTTCGACTCTTTAAAATTCAAAATTCAACCGAAAAAACGAAGAGAAAAACTAGCAAATTCGAATCTTTTTGAAAAAATTCAAAAAATAATTTATAGAACATCATTAGTAATTTTTCCTGATTAAGATTAATTTTAGAATATTGATGACATGTTTTAAATAGGTTAAAATCCAATCTGCACTTTGTTAGAATATATAACGAATTGGACCAAGCTATATTTCTAACAAAGACAAATCATTATTTCTTCTAGATTTTCCAGAACAAACATTTTAAAAGAAATTCAAAAGACTTTGAAATAAGATTTAAATTTGATTCTACAGATTTTCTAGATTTTCCAGAATATTTTTTTTGAATTTTAATCATAATAAATTTGAAGAAATATTTCACAAATATTCTTCGTCGAAAAAACAGAAGCTAAAATGAAGAATTAAATTAAAATGTATTTATTATTCTTTACGATAAAAAAAATACATTTACTTGAACGTTGATTTAAATTGTCAGTAAAGAAGAGGAATGAATTTAAAAGGTAAAAAGGTATATGTGTTTAAAAATCCTAAAATCATTTTTAAGGTTGTATTTTTTCTCTAAAATTGTTTTTCTGAAAGTTATAAGAAGCAAAGTAAAAAAATAAATGAATTTATTTAAACAAGTGAAGACCAAGTCTTTAAAATATTTCCTTGGATTTTCAAATTCTATTTGAGTTTTGTCTCTCTTAAAATTAAAAATGTCGGGCAAAGCGAGACCAGCTTGCTAGTAAATAAATACAATTTTAAAAATAGAGGCAGCTCACTGCTAAGTCCTGCTATTTGAGCTATTTTTAGAACAGGCCAGCGGGCTACTCATCTGGTCCTTACGGGCTACCTGGTGCCCGCGGGCACCGCGTTGGTGACCCCTGGTCTAGCACCTCTCTGTGTGCAATTTTTACTTCCCACCCACAGTCTGAATGCTTTTATACATATAATATTTAAACAACACATTCAGAACATTCGTTCTCAGGACTGGACTGTGCACTTTACCCCCTTTTGCACTATTTATTTTCTTTCCTTCCTATGTTTTGCATATTTATAGACTGCCGCACTGATACTGGAGTTGCTTTTAATCTCATTGTACCGGTGTATAGTGACAACAAAAAGGCATTCTATAACATTACTTTTACCAATTACATAAATGTTGTTACAGATGCGTTTGATGTAACGTTTGTAAGTCAACAAGACAGCGTCAGAAGCACAGCAAGTTCAATGCAAGAAATATTTGTTTACTAATGAAAATGAACCTGATATTAAATAGGAAGAGGCAAAACCCCACAGCAAACAACACGTAGGCCGAGTACACACACATGCATACACACACTCCTACTACTACTACATGGGAATTAGGAACATCAAATTAATGATTAAAGTGACAAGCTTGTAATCCTACAATGAGGGATTGTGGATAAGGAGAAAAGACGGCAATCAAAGCACATTCGGTCTCTTTACTAACTCGTGCTAACACACCACTGAAAAGATTCTACAGAGCTGGCAAACTGACGCTGCTAACCAAACAAACATAGCTCTGATCGCGCTCTTGCTGATGTCACATGTCACTTGGCAACAAGCATCTCTTTTAACTCTTAATTTGAAGGTTGTTTTTTTTAAGTAACACATTAATGATTTTTTCTATTAATTAATTGCATTTGTTAAAGGGTAATTATGTTAATAATTAAATTACGTTTTTGATAAAGCAACTAGTAACTTAAATAACGTAATATACTTTTTTAAAGTAATTTTCTGAACAAAGCTTATTTGTGTTGCACAATACCAGTGGTTTCCTTTCCGATCTGATACGAAGCAAAATTCAGGCTACTGTAAAAATAAAAGTTGTATTGTTTTCCTTTTACAGTAAAGCATTGTAAAAACAACAATTGCAGATTTTAAAATAAATAAAAAAAATGGGCAGCCCAATTGGCAAAATTTCACTGCAAAAATAACAGCAATTTTTTTTATTACAATAATTCGGTGAAAAAAATAATTTTAGATTTTAAGGTAAAAATCGAGCAGCTCCGTTGCTAAAATTTTACTGTGAAAATGAAAGCGATACCTTTTTTCTCATTGACTGTAATTAACTGTAAAAACAGAAATGGTCAACTCAGTTGCCAGAGTTTTACTGAACCAGGCAAAAACATTGGAACGTTGGCGCCCTCTCGGCACCTGTGTAAATGTTGCAAACAGCCCCTTTAACTGGTGTCTAACTCCTGTACTACTTCCATGTGTTGTCCATATGTATAGCTTATGCAGTGTGTGCTCGTTATGCAGCAATTACTGTAATTACATAGTCATTTTCATCAAGACGATAGGTCAGGGGTGGGCAATTAATTTTTACCTTGGGCCGCATGAGCAACCCGAGCACTGCTGGAGGGCCACATCGACAATATTTCAATTAGATTTTGCTCAATATTATTTTTGATATATACCGTAAGATAAATAATAATAATAATAATAATAATTAATAATAATAATAACACTTTCATTTAACCTAACTTTACTTTATACCAAAAGTACTGCTTTGGAAATCATGTGTACCCCTTTCGGAGATCACATTTAGTTCCCCTTAAACATCCTCATGTTGCACAATGAAATGTAAGCATAGGATGAAGTGTGCATTCCTGTAACTTTCTCTAGTAACAGCATTCCATGATTAATATAAATAAATTAACATTAATAATAAATGACAGTAGAATAAGCACACGTATGACTGAGGAGTCATAGTGTAACTTTGTGTGGTGTTTGAGTTGTCCGACTTTTTGTGTGGCCATAAACGCACCAGTGGCTTAGTGGTATATGCGTGTTGGTGACAGGTGACAAGTTGGTTTTGGCCTGGTTTGTACGGCAGAAAATGACTAGTTTTTCGAGATAGAAGTGTTTTACTCATGTTATTGGTGTGGTTATGGCCGAATATAAACAGTTTTGCTCAATAAAGTGATCGATATAATTCCTGGCCTCGAAGCATCTCGATAGACGTTACAATAATTGAACGGTGTTCAATTGAACGGTGTTGACGAACACCGTTAGGGCCGCTTGTTGTCACTGTCACTCAAAGTTGCACTGCAAAATTACACAGAATAAATGGGTTTATTTTGTTTAGAATTCAGATGGGATTTGATTTGGTGCGCGGCATATATTTGCTGTGCGCAGAGGACGCTTGAGCAGTGCGCAATTGCGCAGGCGCGTACCTTAGAGGGAACGTTGCTTGGCAGTCCATGTCTTGTTGAAAACACGCCATTCGTCATCAACTTTTCTCTTTTTAGCGTCTCGGGTGTAAACCGTGCATCACTTGTCGCTGTGCACCTTCACTCACAGGTTACACACGGACATACGCACATAAATAACACTGTTCAAAATAAAAGCAGCACAGTTGTAGTGCGCGCACGACATAGATGTTTTTTCAACTTTATTTTGCAATTTGTGATTGCAGCTGTTCACATTCACGCGCATACGTCCACACGGAAGTAATACAAATAACGCTTTTCAAAACAAAAG
Source organism: Entelurus aequoreus (assembly GCF_033978785.1). Lineage (NCBI taxonomy): Eukaryota > Metazoa > Chordata > Actinopteri > Syngnathiformes > Syngnathidae > Entelurus > Entelurus aequoreus. The sequence goes on along the minus strand of NC_084742.1, from coordinate 11,925,353 downwards.
CAGCACCGTTGTATTGCACACTCGACATAGATACTTTTTTAAATTGATTTTGTAATTTATGATTGGCCTCACGCGGGCCGGACAGGGACGCACAAAGGGCCGGATGTGGCCCACGGGCCGCAGAATTCCCAGGTCCGCGATAGGTTATATGCCGAGACAAATGTGGCTGTCCTCTGCGCTGTTGTGTACATGAGACAAAACAAAGACCTTCATCTAATCGGGTGGCTCACATTCCACCGTGCAGGCTGAATATGGACAAACACTGCGGACCAGTGTGAAAAGACACGTGAAATGTTGTGTAACAACAAAACGCCGCAGCCAGATGGAATTAGCGCGTCCTCTGCAACTTTACACCAAAAACACAACAATATTTGCTCCCCAAACACTGGCGGGATCATCCGGCAGGCTTGATCCGGCGCGCGCCTGCTTCAACATTGACAATTACCCCGAGTCGGCGTTGTTTGTCTCTAATGCGCCTATTGATAAATCGGCCTTTTTCATGCCAGCTATGCTAAAAAAATACATTTTAAAAGAAATACAACAAATGAGAACTCCTACGAGTGTGGCCTGAAAAAAAAACAGATCAATAGGCTCACCTGAGAGAAGGAGAAGGAGAAGGAAAACCCCCCCCCCTCCCCCCAACCCCTCCCTCGCTAACGATGCTAATGGTGCTCTCGGAGATCCTTCATTACGCTGATTAAGGCCGCAACCTCAAATATAATCTGATTAGAGGAGCAAAACAGGCGGGGGGAGCGGACGACGAGGAAAAATACTTTTCTCAGGGGCTGCATTATGTGCGGTGGACGTCCATGTTGGTGCTCAAATGTCATCCATCTATAAGAGGTTTATGTGGAGTCTTCTTGGACGTCGAACCCATTCAAAATGCACAACGGGAACGCAAAGACCACTGCCTGCTTCTGATAGGACTGCAAGTCCTGGCCCCCCCCGTCCCCCATCGGTTGGCACCCCCACAGTAGTGATGCTGCGACATACGTTCTGCCCTAAATACACCACAGACATAAAAGAGACTTGTGAACTCTCTTGCTGGCAACATTTCCCTCTGGTATTCACCGCATACTTGCCAACCTTGAGACCTCTGAATTCGGGAGATGGGGGATGGGGGTGTGTGTATATATTTTCAGGTATTTCTTATATATATATATATAAATAATCCGTTCATGAATGAGTACCGTAATTTCCGGACTATAAGCCGCTACTTTTTCCCCTCGTTTTGGTCCCTGCGGCTTATACAAGGGTGCGGCTTATTTACGGCCTGTTCTTCTCCGACACCGACAAAGAGGATTTCGGTGGTTTCAGTACGCAGGAGGAAGACGATGACACAATGATTAAAGACTGACTTTTCATATACCGGTAGGCTGGTTATTTTGATAACGTACAGGCGAGCACTTTGTATTACTTTGCACCGTTGTATTATTTGTACTCTGCACGAATGCTGTTCGCCATGTCAAAGATGTGAAAGTTTGATTGAATGATTGAAAGATTTATTGTTAATAAATGGGACGCTTTGCGTTCCCAAACAGTCATCTCTGTCCCGACAATCCCCTCCGTGGTAGCAGGAACCCCTATATACTACGGTAATCACACATCAAAACCCTGCGGCTTATAGTCGGGTGCGGCTTATATATGGAGCAATCTGTATTTTCCCCTAAATTTAGCTGGTGCGGCTTATAGTCAGGTGCGGCTTATAGTCCGGAAATTACGGTATATCCGTCCGGCCTATGGAGAAGACTGATCTACAAAATGTGCAGGCAGCATACCCCTTCCCCTTCGAGCTGTCCTGGATGAACTGACATTTTTTTCTCCAATCATTTTGGATCTTGCAAGCGTACTTCTTCTTCTTACTCGTCGTCGCCATGTCTCTTCTGCCTTCTTCTGCTTCGTCTCTGTTATGTTTTTGGACATTACTACTTGCCGTAGTTTTAAAGCAATGCATGATGGGAATCCGGATGTTGTGTGTCAGTGTATTAACGTGCCGGCTGGAATAAACACACGCTGAGAAATAGCTCCGTGCCTGCCTACTTTATGGGTTATAGATAAACCTATGGATAACGGAGACATATATAATAGTCTCCTTTTCAGGTGAGAGAGGACGCTAAAGGCAGTGCCTTTAAGGCACGCCCCCAATATTGTTGTCCGGGTGGAAATCGGGAGAAATTCGGGAGAATGGTTGTCCCGGGAGATTTTCGGGAGGGGCACTGAAATTCGTGAGTCTCCCGGGAAAATCGGGAGGGTCAAGTATGATTCACCATATCTTCAATGATTTCTGCATTCCATCTAAAATTAGCCCCAACAAAACCAGGAAGATTTATTGCCAGGAAGAAAAATATTCTCACATGGGTCAGGCAAGTTCATTTGGCCAGTTCCAAATGGCCAGTAAACATCTGTACCCGTATTTTTCGGACTATAAGTCGCAGTTTTTTTCATAGTTTGGCCGGGGGTGCGACTTATACTCAGGAGCGACTTATGTGTGAAATTATTAACACATTACCGTCAAATATCAAATAATATTATTTAGCTCATTCACGTAAGAGACTAGACGTATAAGATTTCATGGGATTTAGCGATCAGGAGTGACAGATTGTTTGGTAAACGTATAGCATGTTCTATATGTTATAGTTATTTGGATGAC
>NC_084742.1:11832703-11917703 GCF_033978785.1 Entelurus aequoreus | reverse complement strand
TAAACAAACCCCAACAACATTATGATTTGTACATTTTCAGAATGTGCTTGTTCTATTTTTAAACAAAGAAAACAATCTGAAGTTGTCTTTATTTTTAAGTTATCGTGCCGTGATTTTACCAGTCCGGCCCACTTGGGAGTAGATTTTTCTCCATGTGGCCCCCGATCTAAAATGAGTTTGACACCCCTGAAGTAAATGAACCTCGCTTTAAAAAGCATTGATCACTCCCTGTGTGTCGGCATATAACTTTGTGTGTCGTCACCTTTATGTGCCTCGCTCGTCGTCAAATAAGCTCTCTCCTGCTTGCCTTTGTTTACCGAGCACACTTGCAATCAGGATAAGAAGACTCTTCACTCTGGCTTCACTTCAATCACACCAAATCAGCGCACTTTATTATTCCTCATGCCTTTCAAAAACAAGTGAGGCGTTTTTTTTTTTTTCCTCCCGTCTTTCTCCGCCATGATGGTCATAAAGGACGCAGGTGTAACTCCCGGCGTGGCGCCCAGGCCCGCCTGTGGCGCCTGACGTCAAGGTGTCCACGGGCGGATTACCGTGCTCAAAGAGCGTCTTAGCGCCGTGCTTGACTTTGGCGAGGCTGCGGCTTGACCTGTGGCCGGCGCCAAAAAGCCACATCGTGAGGCGACCCGTTTCCTTCCCACTTGAGACGGTTGTTGCTGTGATTGCATATTATCCAAACCCTGCGCGGGATTTTGGCAAAGATCCCTGCGGAGATTGCATGTCTCGGGCCAAAAAGGACAAGGCTGCTCGCTGTAAGCTCGCTCTTCAAATGATGATTCGTTTGTGTCAACTAGTTTTCAGAAAGAGGCCTCCAAATAGAATACAGTAGGGCAGGGGAGTCCAAAATGCGGCCCGGGGGGGCCATTTGCGGCCCGCAGCTAATTGTTTACCGGCCCGCCACACATTCTTGAAATGCTATTGCAAAAATTAAAAAAACATTTAAAAAAGTGGAATGAGGTGAAATCTAACTAGAAAAAGTTGCAATGTTGACACAAAGCTACCATGCAGGCTTTTTGTTGTTCTTTTTTCTATCTTTCTTTTTTCTTTTTTTGCCATTGCTTCAAAAAAAAATTATTGACCTATTCAAGGCTCCAATTATTTCAAATATTTCATTTTAAAATGTTTTATGTGGGAAATATTGCCTATATTGTGTGATTGCCGTACAAAAACATCAACATTTTATTTGACAAAAGGTTTGATTGAGACTTTTATTAGTAGGTTGCACAGTGAAGTACATATTCCGTACAATTGACCACTAAATGGTAACACCCGAATAAGTTTTTCAACTTGTTTAAGTCGGGGTCCACTTAAATTGATTCATGATACAGATATATATACTATCATATATACCAGGGGTCACCAACCTTTTTGAAAGCAAGAGCTACTTTTTGGGTAGTGATTAATGCGAAGGGCTACCAGTTTGATACACACTTAAATAAATTGCCAGAAATAGCCAATTTGCTCAATTTACCTTTAACTCTATGTTATTATTAATAATTAATGATATTTACACTTAATTGAACGGTTTAAAAGAGGAGAAAACACGAAAAAAAATGACAATTAAATTTTGAAACATAGTTTATCTTCAATTTCGACTCTCTAAAATTCAAAATTCAACCCAAAAAAAGAAGAGAAAAACTAGCTAACTTGAATCTTTTTGAAAAAATTAAAACAATTATTTATGGAACATCATTACTAATTTTTCCTGATTAAGATTAATTTTAGAATTTTGATGACATGTTTTAAATAGGTTAAAATCCAATCTACACTTTGTTAGAATATATAACGCATTGGACCAAGCTATATTTCTAACAAAGACAAATCATTATTTCTTCTAGATTTTCCAGAACAAAAATTTTAAAAGAAATTCAAAAGACTTTGAAATAAGATTTAAATTTGATTCTACAGATTTTCTAGATTTGCCAGAATATTTTTTTTGAATTTTAATCATAATAGGTTTGAAGAAATATTTCACAAATATTCTTCGTCGAAAAAACAGAAGCTAAAATGAAGAATTAAATTCAAATGTATTTATTATTCTTTACAATAAAAAAAAAAAATTACTTGAACATTGATTTAAATTGTCAGGAAAGAAGAGGAAGGAAATTAAAAGGTAAAAAGGTATATGTGTTTAAAAATCCTAAAATCATTTTTAAGGTTGGATTTTGTCTCTAAAATTGTCTTTCTGAAAGTTATAAGAAGCAAAGTAAAAAAATTAATGAATTTATTTAAACAAGTGAAGACCAAGTCTTTAAAATATTTTCTTGGATTTTCAAATTCTATTTGAGTTTTGTCTCTCTTAGAATAAAAAATGTCGGGCAAAGTGAGACCAGCTTGCTAGTAAATAAATAAAATTTAAAAAATAGAGGCAGCTCACTGGTAAGTGCTGCTATTTGAGCTATTTTTAGAACAGGCCGGCAGGCTACTCATCTGGTCCTTACGGGCTACCTGGTGCCCACGGGCACCGCGTTGGTGACCCCTGATATATACTATCATCATAATACAGTCATCACATAAGATAATCACATTGAATTATTTACATTATTTACAATCAGGGGTGTGGAGGGGGGGGGGGTAGGATATGGACATCAAGTAGTGGACATAGAGAGAGAGAGAGAGAGAGAGAGAGAGAGAGAGAGAGAGAGATGAGAGAGAGAGAGAGAGAGAGAGAGAGAGAGAGAGAGAGAGAGAGAGAGAGATCAGAAGGCAAAAGAAAAAGTATCTGCATTTGATTGTTTACATTTGATTATTAGCAATCCGGGGAGGGTGTTAGTTTAGGGTTGTAGCTGCCTGGAGGTGAACTTTTAAACAAACAAATTAATAGTTCAAACGTAAAATCAACAGATATATCTGAAGTTGAGCTCGTAACTTAAGTGTTGAAAGTTAAAAAAATAATAATAAAAATGTATCACTTTCTGAGTGGGGCACCTTTTGGATCCCAAATATATTTAATGGGATTTTATTTATCTTTTCACTGTGATTACTCAAAAATAATAATGAATTAAAATCAATGGTGTCCTGCATTATTGATGTTTTTAAGGCTCTAATTACTTCACATCAAACATTGCTTTCTGAATGTTTTGGGCAGTATTTCAGTTTTATTATAAAAAACTAAGTTGTCTTTGACAGAAAAGGCATAAAACCTTTTTGTTTTTTTAAACTTTATATCAACCTGAAGTTGATATACTGTAGAGATTTACTGTAAGCGTTATATAAATAAAGAAATAATAATTTGACTTGTTTTTAACATTTTAATGACTTAGACCCTTTACGGTCCCCGGGAGCCCTAAAGGTAAAAAACAAACAAAATCCATATATATTGTTATGGTTTGAAAATTAAAAATATCAAAATGGCCCCCGCATGCTTTAATTTTTCTGTGTGCGGCCCTCAGTGGAAATAGTTAGGACACCCCTGCAGTAGGGAGTAGTGTTGTAACGATACCAATATTTTGGTACCGGTACCGGTACTAAAATTATTTCCATTCTTTTTGGTACTTTTCGGTACTTTTCTAAATGGGGGACCACAAAAAAATGGCATTATTGGCTTTATTTTAACCAAAAATCTTAGGGTACATCAAACATATGTTTCTTATTGCAGTTAAGTCCTTAAATAAAAATTGAACATACTAGACAACCTGTCTTTTAGTAGTAAGTAAACAAACAAAGGCTCCTACTTAGTCTGCTGACATATGCAGTAACATATTGTGTCATTTTCCATTCTATTATTTTGTCAACATTATTAAGGACAGGTGGTCGAAAAGTAATTATTAATCTACTTGTTCATTTACTGTTAACATCTGCTTACTTTCTCTTTTTACACGTTCTATCTACACTTCTGTTCAAATGTAATAATCCCTTATCCTTCTGTTGTTTGATACTCTACATTAGTTTTGGATACCACAAATTTGGGTATCAATCCGATATCAAGTAGTTGAAGGATCATACATTGGTCATATTCAAAATCCTCATGTGTCCAGGGACATATTTCCTCAGTTTATAGACATAATATAAAAACATTTTAAACGAAAGAAGATGTGATGACAAAAAATATTGATGTAATCATAGTAGTATCGACTAGATACGCTCCTGTACTTGGTATCATTACAGTGGATGTTAGGTGTAGATCCATCAATGGTGTTTGTTTACATTTTGATGCCGGTGAGCTACGGTGTGTAGTGAAACATATTTAGCTATTCCTCGTCCTGCAGGGATGATACTTGTAAGAAATTATTTGTCGCCATGGAGGCGAGGATTAGTGATTTAGAAATCGCTAAAACACTGCCGACAGCGGATGGACTTTAGCCGCTAGCTAGCTAGTCATGTCTTAAAGCACCTCTTCCTGAGGGTGTTTCAGTGTATAACTTCTTTAGTTTTTAAGCCAAAATGCGTCCGTTCTCCATTATCCACTGTGTCTGCTTGTAAGTAGGGATGATGTTTGATAAGGAATTATCGAGTTCGAGCCTAGTATCGAATCCTCTTATCGAACCGATTCCTTATCAATTCTCTTATCGAGTCCAGATAGGTTGTTGTATATGGAAAAAAACACACAATATTTGGTTTAACAAAAGCTCACTTTTACTATATAATAAAAAAATAAAAACTAATAAATAAATAAATATTGACTGTTACCCACCTAAAAAAATAAAATAAAATAAATAAATATTGACTGTTGTTACCCAAAGTATTTTAAGTAGGATTTTTCAGAGAAACAAATATATACAGTAACACAAAAACAACCTGTCTCTGTGATCACTATAGGTGTATAAATAATAATATAGTGTTAAATAAAATCAGTCCCTTGGGCACAAAACTGAAAATAATACAGCTCTACAAAAAGTGCACTTCTGCTGCTATTTGACATAACTGTTTGTTATGATGCTTTGACATTTTTGCACTTTATTTCTTTATTGAAAGAAAATTCTATGAAGAGAAAAGTTATTTGCAAATGTGGTTACAATGCAAAAAAATGAAAAGTTAAAGCTAAAAAAAGAAATACACTTTATTGAGTTAACATTATTTCTTTATAAGGGGGGAAAATGTTATGAGCTAGAGAATACAACAACTACACTACCCAGCATGCAACGGGAGTTTCGAGCATGCGCGGTAGCCCCGAAAAGTGTTGCATGTTGCCACGCTGTGAAAGTAAACGTCAAGAACTCAGCCAACACGCCTCGTCTGCATTATTTATAATTAGACAGACAACACATCTACAGTGTGATTTTGTTTTGTTTACAAGGAAAGAAAAACAAAAGTAAAAAAAGGGAGATGTCATATATGTTGTATATATATATGTATGTGCTGCAGTTGCTTTAAGAACGTTGCGACAGCTGCCGTAAAGGAGGTGCGTTGCTAGCCTGGTTGCTATGTTTCCGGTTGGTCGTAAAAGTGTTCGTCATGTGTTTTACCCTGCTAAAATCTCTCAGTAACATTATTCGATGGATTATAGCTTTTGTTTTTAACTTTATTACACCTTGGAGCGCTTTTTCCCGTCCATTGTTTTCCTGCTTTCGCTATCTGCGCCTAATGACTGAGCTACGTGACGTCATTTCTTGTGATGTCCCACGGAGCATTTCTGGTCGGGACGGGATTCGAATAAAGAATCAACTCTTTTCCTTTACTATATTGGTCTCGATAACGGGTACCGGTTCTCAAAAAGGGATTCGAGTCCGAGGACTCGGTTCTTTTCTTATCAAACAACCGGGAAAACCGGTTTCGAGTATCATCCCTACTTGTAAGTACTGATTGTGTGCACATTCAACAATACCGTGACAATAATGATAACTGTGACCGTTTTGGCTGCAAAAACTCGATATAAAATTGTCATATTGTTGCATTCCTGTAATGGTATTGACTAGGAACTAGAGATGTCCGATAATATCGGGCTGCCGATATTATTGGCCGATAAATGCTTTAAAATGTAATATTTATTATTTCTTTATTTATTATTATTTATTTATAATATCGATAAATTATCGGTATCGGTTTCAAAAAGTAAAATTTAGGACATTTTAAAACGCCGCTGTACGGAGTGGTACCCGGACGTAGGGAGAAGTACAGAACGGCAATAAACCTTAAAGGCACTGCCTTTGCGTGCCGGCCCAATCACATAATATCGACGGCTTTTGACACATACAAGTGAATGCAAGGCATACTTGCTCAACAGCCATACAGGTCACACTGAGGGTCGCCGTAACTTTAACACTGTTACAAATATGCGCCACACTGTGAACCCACACCAAACAAGAATGACAAACACATTTCGGGAGAACATCCGCACCGTAACACAACATAAACACAACAGAACAAATACCCAGAACCCCTTGCAGCACTAACTCTTCCGGGACGCTACAATATACACCCCCCGCTGGTTGAAAAACATGGCCGCAATCAAATGTCTTTGCAGGGAGATGGGTGGGACTATCTGCCCATAAGTCATTGACCATTTGTCTTTTGATTATACAACTTTGAGTATTATGCTAGCACGTCGTACTAATTATTTTGACCACAACCCTTTGAGGGCGCCACAAATGTAATTTACAGTAGGTTGTCTTATATTCTTGTACATGATTGTAGACAAATATATCCTGTACCAGCAGATGGCAGTAGTCTGCACTCGCTATTGTTGGTCTCATTTCACAATGGCACAGTTACAAACGGTTCAATCACGGACACAATTGAACCAAGTTGAAGAACTTTAACACTCTCCCTGAGAAAACATTTGAGCTCAATTATCCGTAAAAGATGGCGCCAAGCGCTGACGGGTGCCAACAGGCTGAACACACCAGCAGGCTTTGGACGCAAGTATCGAACCCAATGACAAATATTGTCTTCAGTGAAAATTGGGGCAAACGTTGGCCTTCTCACTGGACTTCACCCTCAGGCCCAACAATTAACTAAATCCGCAATGACAGACGGTTTCCTTTGGCGTCTTTCCTCCGCTGCCAACGTAATAATAAATTAGAAAAACGCAGCCATCAGTCATGCTAATGAAAGCTCAGATGGAAGGATGTGATTGGCTGCCGGCATTTTGTTGACGCCATGTCAAGACAGACGCGCTGTTGTTCCTCGGGCTAACGCTAATTAGTCGCACGGAACGGTGCGGAAAGTGCTTGCGGACCGCGGCGGTACGGCAGTATGCCCGCCTTGAAAAATAAAGCTGTCAGCGGGAACACAAGGGAGAGGGAGAGATGAATAAGTCCTAATTACACAGCTGCAGTTTGGGTATTTTGCAGGTTTCTACAGTAATGATTCAAAAGACGCCTTTGTTTGGGTATGCATGGATCTTTGTGTCCTTTATTTTTAGGGTCGAGCTTTATTGAAGAGAACAGCAGAAAGCAGTGCGACTCACTCACTAGAAAGACAGCTTCATTATCGAATAGGATGAAGAGGAAATACATCAACGTTTCCAAACAAGCAGAAGTACACGACATGAAAGAGGAGACCGGACCAAAGCAAATTAACAACGAGGCTTAATCATGTTAAGAACTGACGACCTCTTGCGGATGCAACAGATCCACCCGGGAAATGCTAGAAATCGATAGGGCGGATGTACAGTATGTGACCAAAGTCTTCATTGTGGTTGGACCAAACAATGAATGTTTATTTCCTCTTCCTTTGGACCGTGCTCATTTTCAGTCCTTGAAAAAAGGGTTTTTGAAGTCTGACAACTAGGGTTTCGGGTATAGTGTAAACTGAAAGACAGAAACTAATTATGATTTTTTTCTGCATTTCAAATACTTCAAAATGGTGGTTCTTTGGTCAAATGCATACATTATGTTTTACAGATCCTTTTCAAGCCGCATTCCGACCGTGTTGTGGGCGGCCTTATTTCCTTGTCCCCACGTTGACAGTGTCTTCTCCCCGTCATCTTTTGTTTTAGTTTTTAGCGCGTCCATAGCGAGTCTACTGGACAGATATACACTATATTGCCAAAAGTATTTGGCCACCCATCCAAATGATCAGAACCAGGCCCAATTAGCGGGCCCCTTCCTCTTCCAACATGACTGTGCACCAGTGCACAAAGCAAGGTCCATAAAGACATGGATGACAGAGTCTGGTGTGGATGAACTTGACTGGCCTGCACAGAGTCCTGACCTGAACCCGATAGAACACCTTTGGGATGAATTAGAACGGAGACTTGAGAGCCAGACCTTTTCGACCAACATCAGTGTGTAACCTCACCAATGCGCTCTTGAAAGAATGGTCGAAAATTCCCATAAACCCACTCCGCAACCTTGTGGACAGCCTTCCCAGAAAAGTTGAAGCTGTAGTAGCTGCAAAAGGTGGACTGACATCATATTGAACCCTATGGGTTAGGAATGGGATGGCACTTCAAGTTCATATGTGAGTCAAGTAGGGCTGCAACAACCAATCGATTAAATCAATTAAAATCGAATATTAAAATAGTTGCTGATTAATTTAGTCATCGATTCGTTGGATCTGCGCATGCGCAGAGGTTTTTTTTTTTTTTTTTTTTTTTTTTTTTTAATAAACCTTTATTTATAAACTGCAACATGTACAAACAGCTGAGAAACAATAATCAAAATAAGTATGGTGCCAGTATGCTGGGTTTTTTTTCCAATAAAATACTGGATAGGATAGAAATGTAGTTTGTCTCTTTTATCCGATTATTAATCGATTAATCGAAGTAATAATCGACAGATTAATCGATTATCAAATTAATCGTTAGTTGCGGCCCTAGAGTCAAGGCATGTGGCCAAAGACTTTTGGCAATATAGTGTGTATGTGTGTATATATATATATATATATATATATATATATATATATATATATATATATATATATATATATATATATATATATATATATATATATATATATATATATATATACATAGCCACCCATTGACAATCAATGGGTGGCTGACTAAATACTTTTTTGCCCCACTGTATATATATATATACATACATACATATATACACACATATATGTGTGTGTGTGTGTGTGTGTGTGTATGTGTGTGTGTCTATACTGAACGTTCGACCTATATTCTATTTTCTATTAGAAATGGCAACAGCGGAGGATGCATGTCCATGTATGAGCCAGTCTGCCCCACAACTAGAGGATAGCAAAAAAGGAGCTTATTGACTTCAGCGCGGACTGGCGCAAAGCACTTTGGGTAAATTTATACCATGTATGGAGACGTCACAGGGCAGAAAACGTCACAGGGCACAGTAAATTCCAAACGGCTCGTTTAAAGGAAGTATGAAGGAAGGCAAGATTGTTTTATAGATATCTCTGCATAACTCGATGGTTTGATTTCAGCTATTACGGACTTATGCAGATACCAAAATACACAACAGCAGGTACATTTGTAAAAAAAAAAAAAAAGTTGGTTTTGAATAATAGAAACACCCACTTTCAGGGGTTTAAAGGCTTATTGCTGGGGTCGTACCTCTGAAAAGTGCTGGTTTTGTACCCTTGACATTTGATGTTTACAGCTTGGAAAGGAGTCCAACAGATGATAACTAGAAATAAGGGGAACATCAATGCAGCTTGGACATTGAAGTACAGAAATGCCCTCACAATTGCGGGTGTCCAGTGCCGATATTGCTATCAGATGTTGCTTCAATGTCAGCAAAAAGACAACTATAGGATTATATCGGCTATAAAATCAACAATACAAGCAGTCCTGCAGCTTTTGTAATTTTGCAAAGCTGGACAGCTGGTTAACATCTAAATGCATAAGTCCATTCCAGACAGGTAACAAATAAACATGCTAGTGTTTTTACTACCTAAAATTCTTCTCTGAGTAATACCACTTAATCAAGCCATTTGTAACATTCCCCTCTATAAAATAATAAAAGCAAGTATAATTTGTGCTGATATCGTATCAAAACGGAAGTGGAAAAAGTTGGATCGGGACACCCGTAGTCTACTAGTCTTAATCAAACTGATGATATTCTCAATGTTGATATGCGCATGTAAGAATGCCTCGTAAACCAAGGACTTGACTGTGAATGTCATCGTTCACTCAAAAATGTTGTTCAAAAGACTAAACTCGTTCACCAACATCACATTTTTACCTGGCAAATACCTGCTAACCACGTTAAGTGCTCTAGGGCAGTGGTTCTCAAATGGGGGTACGCGTACCCCTGGGGGTACTTGAAGGTATGCCAAGGGGTACGTGAGATTTTTTTTAAATTTTCTAAAAATAGCAACAATTCAAAAATCATCTATAGATATATTTATTGAATAATACTTCAACAAAATATGAATGAAAGTTCATAAACTGAACATCAAATCAAATAGGCTATTCCATTCATTACCATAAACCCAGAGTTTCCCCCATGCTATGATGGTTTGACCCTCACTAAAATGTCTGTCAAAAAGAACAATGCAATATTCAATGTTGACAGCTAGATTTTTTTTGGACATGTTCCATAAATATTGATGTTAAAGATTTTTCTTTTCTGTGAAGAAATGTTTAGAATGAAGTTCATGAATCCAGATGGATCTCTATTACAATCCCCAAAGAGGGCACTTTAAGTTGATGATTACTTCTATGTGTAGAAATCTTTATTTATAATTGAATCACTTGTTTATTTTTCAACAAGTTTTTAGTTATTTTTATATCTTTTTTTCCAAATAGTTCAAGAAAGACCACTACAAATGAGCAATATTTTGCACTGTTATACAATTTAATAAATCAATAAATTAATAAATTTTACTTCTTTATCTCTTTTTTTCAACCAAAAATGCTTAGCTCTGATTAGGGGGTACTTGAATCAAAAAAATGTTCACAGGGGGTACATCACTGAAAAAAGGTTGAGAACCACTGCTCTAGGGCAAGGGTCTACTTAAAATTACCTTTAAGGGTGCCAACTGTAATCGCCATTTTTCTTTTCTTTTTACTATGATGAGCTGGATTCAAACCGAAAAAATGTATTTAGAAAAAGTTGTATTTTGCGCAAGATGAGAAAGGTTCTGGTTTTCCAACCCTTGATATTGAACGTTTACAGTTTGGGAACACACCTCAGTTGTTCTGGGTCCTGGAAAAGGCCCAATTAGGGTCAAATAATCAGTGCTATGAAAGCCAAATATTTTAAAATGTATTCCTGTGAGAGCCATATAATATTTTTTAACACGGAATACAACTAAATGCGTGCATTTCTAAGTAAGACCAACATTTTTTGAGTATAATAAGTCTCTTATTCTTTTTAATAACATTGTTACTCTGAAGCTAACCATCAATAAATAAAATACTTATTACCATTAATGCGACTTCTGGTGCTGCATGGTTTTGCTGATGGCTTTGTAGTCTGGTTGATACATGGTTATTTTTAAAACTGTGATTACCAGCGGAATTATGCATTACTTATCGTGTTAAGCAGTGTCAGCTAAGATTTATCTGAGAGCCAGATGCAGTCATCAAAAGAGCCACATCTGGCTCTAGAGCCATAGGTTCCCTACCCCTGGTCTAGATAAAATCTTCAGCATAGAGAAGAACTAATACTGTACGTCTACTTCTTTAATAGATCCTCAACTGTAGACGCCAAGTGTGACTGTTAATGTTTGGCACCAGTAAGTTTGCTTGTACTTTCCATCAGAGGAGAGGTTCTTTAAGGGCGAGCATCACAGATCTGTGAAATTAGATCTGCAGAGTTGAAGTTTGTGCCTTTTTTTTTGTGAGACGTGCCTCCTCTAAAAACGACATAAGTGGGAATCAAAGGATGAAAATCATCCTGACAGGTGTAACATTATCCCGGTGCTAATCTCTTCATCGTAGGATAAACGGGACGCACAGCGGTGGATTCAGGGACCTAAGCGGGTCCTGTCACAACGATGCTTTGAAGGGCCATCGGGCTTTTAAGGCGTCGGTCAAGGTTGACTCTGCCGGATTAACATTCCGTCAGCTTTTATTTTCAGTAGGCGTCGGCGCGCTGTGATTACCGCCACGAGAGCTGGTGATTGACGGCGGTCCGTGTTGTCGTAGCCGCCTTCTGGTGAAGTCACAGTCGGCTGCATTTTAAAGATCTGAACAAAGGCAACATCACTTTCTCGCACAAACCGCACTCCTCCTTGCGTGTTAAGACTGGGAGGACTGTAAATAGCACAACCTGTCCAAGGGCAACATTTGCTTGGCTGTTTTATCGCTTTGCTGTGAATCACAGGAGGATGTGTGGAGGATGGCTGGCGAAACAATGAAGTGGAACCAATCCAACAGGCACCCACTTTATCTCATCCCCGTTTTCTCATTGCCTTTTCTCAATTTTTTCGCTATCGCCGGCTATCTTAATGAGCGCCGGCATTCCATCAAGGGCGAGCGCCAGCCTGAGAGATGCATTGCAGGCAGGCAGGGCACACGGGGAGCTGGCGGGCCAGGACGGGCATCGCCTATTAAGTCAATTTAAAGGCCTACTGAAATGAGATTTTCATATTTAAACGGGGATAGCAGATCCATTCTATGTGTCATACTTACTTGATCATTTCGCGATATTGCCATATTTTTTCTGAATGGATTTAGTAGACAACATCGACGATAAAGTTCGCAACTTTTGGTCGCTGATAAAAAAAAAAGCCTTGCCTGTACCGGAAGTAGCGTGACGTCACAGGTTGAAGAGCTCCTCACATCTGCACATTGTTTACACCAGCAGCGAGAGCGATTCGGACCGAGAAAGCGACGATTACCCCATTAATTTGAGCGAGGATGAAAGATTCGTGGATGAGGAAAGTGACAGTGAAGGATTAGAGTGCAGTGCAGGACGCCAGGGTGTATCTTTTTTCGCTCTGACCGTAACTTAGGTACAAGGGCTCATTGGATTCCACACTTTCTCCTTTTTCTATTGTGGATCACGGATTTGTATTTCAAACCACCTCGGATACTATATCCTCTTGAAAATGAGAGTCGAGAACGCGAAATGGACATTCACAGTGATACATCGGTGAAGCACTTTAGCTTCGGAGCTAACATGATAGCATCGTGCTTAACTGCGGATAGAAACAGAAGAAACGTGCCCCGGACTGGAAGGATAGACCGAAGATCAACAATACTATTATTACTTCTACTATCAGGAGACACCGAACCAAACCCCGGACCTGTAACCACACGGTTAATGCTGTCCAGCCTGGCGAAGTCTAGCAATGCTGTTGCTAACGATGCCATTGAAGCTAACTTAGCTACGGGACCTCGACAGAGCTATGCTAAAAGCATTAGCTCTCCACCTACGCCAGCCAGCCCTCATCTGCTCATCACCACCCGTGCTCACCTGCGTTCCAGCGATCGACGGCTCGACAAAGGACTTCACCCGATCATCGGTGCGGTCGGCGGCTAGCGTCGGATAGCGCGTCTGCTATCCAACTCAAAGTCCTCCTGGTTGTGTTGCTGTAGCCAGCCGCTAATACACCGATCCCACCCACAGCTTTCTTCTTTGCTGTCTTCATTGTCCATTAAACAAATTGCAAAAGATTCACCAACACAGATGTCCAGAATACTGTGGAATTATGTGGTGGAAACAGACGACTTAAGCTGGCCACCGTGCTATTCCAAAATGTCTGCTTCAACCCGTGACGTCACACGCAAACGTCATCATACCGAGACGTTTTCAGCCGGATATTCCCCGGGAAATTTAAAATTGCACTTTATAAGTTAACCCGGCCGTATTGGCACGTGTTGCAATGTTAAGATGTCATCATTGATATATAAACTATCAGACTGCGTGGTCGGTAGTAGTGGGTTTCAGTAGGCCTTTAAACTCACCGACATGAGCAGAAGTGGGACTTCACGTTATTAGAGGTTCACAAAACACAAAAAACAAATCCATTATGTTAACTTTCCAAATATTGGATCAGTTTTGGTCAGGTGATGTCAGTCTTTTAGCGACGTTATTAGCACAGAAGGTAGACTACGTCTTTTTTTTTATTTGACACTCATTACCAACACTTGAAGGGCATAAATGGAAAGGCCCCGTTGTCACAGTTTACCTGACCCATGAAACGTGACTAACTGGGGGGGGGTGCACTATCCAGATGGCAGTAGAGAGTTCAATATCTTAAAATGTGTTTTGTGGCAATTCAAACTGTGACTACAGCATCAGTTGCTATGTAGAGTGGCGCTTTCCATCATTTTCAGCAGACTGCATTGCAAAATGATTATGATTGAAAATTGATGTGTGTTCTTGTCTCTCATAATGATTGTGAACGATGGGCAAAATTCCCCCAAAAAAGTGCAGTTCCCCTATAAGCAAGTATTAGTGACATTGTTATTACAAAGAGGTAACTTGCTTACGCAGCTACAGTATCGACATACTGAGCCGGTGAGCTGCTGCATGGCCTCTGAGTTGGTTAAAGTTAATTCATGATTATAAATAAAGCCTCTCACTTGTATAGTAGAAGGTTGTTGCCATAAACCGTGAAGTTGGTCCACTTTGACATTGAACTCAGACCTAGAGATGGCGAAAAAGACACAAAAAGCTGCACGTTTGCGGCACCATTTGTTTGTTCCCTATGTGAGGATTATGGTTAATTCTTCATCTAAAAAGGGAAGGTTAAGTTAAAGTTAAAGTACCCATGATTGTCACACACACACACACTAGGTGTGGCGAAATATGAACATCCCATCAGTCTGCATCCCAGTGAGAGCAGACAGTGTACAGTAAGTGATTGTTTTATTATGATCGAAGTTTGTATTTCTTGTTTAGCACTTAGCAATCGTGCTACTTGCTGGATTTGCTTATCACTCAGCTTCTAAAACTTTAAGTAAATCCTCCTCAAATTCATTCGCAAAAATATACCTTTCTGATTCATCATTTGTCCCAAAGTAGTTATAGTTGTCTCTCTCAAAGTCTGCCATGAGTAGTACTTGTTGTTGTTGAAATAGCGAACAGCGCCGTATGCTTAAAATTAGAAAATACGTACATTTTAAATGGTATTAAGAATGGGCCTGTTACTACAATACAGCAAACCTTGATGGATGTGTTTGAATGCTTTTTTAGAGTGCTTTATAGGCAAAATAGAGTGACTCCATTGTTAGCTGACTTTTGCTAGCTTTATTTACAAGTTAGAATGCATCAAAAAAAATTGTTATTGTCTCACATAATTATTGTGAATGATAGGCAATGTTCCCCAAAAAGATGTGGTTCCCCTTAAAGTCTGTGTGATATAAAACGAGTAACATATTTATATTCGCTTTATAATCTTTGTTGCAATAACGTGCTTTTTGAAGTTAAGGTTAGAAGGAACACATAAAACATTGCTAACAAAGTCATAAAATCGCAATTCGATTCAATGTTGTTGGAAAAAAAAGTAAGAAACTTTTTGAAAAAACTAGCACATATTTGTACATTTTAGGCCGCAACAATCACAAAAAAAGCCTGCTAAATCCAACGTACCAATCCTAAAATTTTGTGAACCGTTCCACCTTATCAATCTTTTCCCATGTTCGATAGTACACTGAAGGTATGAACCGAATTACAACCTTAAGTAATAGTTTTTTTTGTAGTGCGATTTAAAGACATTTCAAGTCAATCCAAATCAGAAGGGTCAAACTTTGGGGATTAATACAGTGGTCCCCAACCACCGGTGCACAAGAAATTAAAAAATAAATAAATAAATAAAAATGTATATATATATATATTTTCTATTTTTTTATTAAATCAACATAAAAAACAATATATACATTATATATCAATATAGATCAATACAGTTTGCAGGGATACAGTCCATAAGCACACATGATTGTATTTCTTTATGAAAAAAATAATAATAATAAATCGCTCCCCCCCCCCCTGGTCCGTGGGACAAATTTTCCAAATTTTCCCCAGCTACAAAAAAGTTGGGGACCACTGGATTAATACATGTGGCATATTTGTCAGAAAAACATTAATAATTATAATAAATATAAAGCGGTGCATTATTTGACAAATTTGGCATTGTCAATGAATCATCAAAGTGTACTTATATAGCCCTTAATCACAAATGTCTCAAAGGGCTTAGAATACTTTAACTAGCACCACAAATAGCTGTAACATGAATGCACAGCCTCCATGGTGGGTCTGCATGCATCCCATAATGAGCCAGCAGAGACTATAGCGGGCCGGCTCATTAGCATGCATGCTAGAAGAAGCAGGTGAGTCCCACAGGCGACATACAATAGGCAACATGTCGTAAACTGATTTCTCGGGAAATGATCTTAACGGGCAGCAACAATAGCGAGACACCATTATGTGGACGCATTATGTAGGACAAGATGGTGTTCCAGCCTAGCAGAGACTCCATTTCCTTGGTGTTCGCTGAAGCAAGAATAGCTTCTACGCCTGAAAGACACACGCTGGCGTATTCTCTTTCACATATTCTCCGGGACAAGGCAGTAAATGTATCCAAACTCCCGGGGAATTGAGCATCCACACAGCACAGCATCGCATTGCTCTCTGCGATATGGCTGCAGGATTTTGGCAAGTGCCGCTGTTCTGCTCATGGTTCCAAGCTAAAGTCCTTGAGTGGTGCTGAATCATGTCCTCCAGCTTCAGCCAAGGAGGAGCCAAAAGAGGAGATGTTTAGAAAAGTTTGGACGTAGCCCGGAGTTGCTATTAACAGCTGCCATTTTCTTGCTGATATCGGATATCAACTTATTGAAAAGTCCCCATGGAGGTGCAGAGGGAGGAGATTGCTGCAGGTGAAGGCAGCAGCTGCCTCTTCTCTGGAGAAGCCATTATCTTCGGACGTATGGAAATCTGCTAATTAAAAGGCTAATCAGAGGAGGGTTCACAGTTATTAGCGCCAGATGCAAGACGGGCCCCTGTCTGCACCTTTTTGTCCTTTTGTTCTCTGACCATGTCCTCCGAAATGTGTGTCTTTGACGCAGCCCAGGTCGTAATGACACGGTCATTTTTCACAGATGGCCGGAATATCAAAATCAGAGTCACAGAGGACAATGCAGCAGAAAGTTTTGCGGCCTCTCAAAAGTGAGCATTTCTTCCTTTCTTTATCAGGACAGAACTCTGCAGGCTGGCCTTCGTTAATGAAGTGTCACAACAACATGTAAGCAGCAGCGAGAATCCCAACTCGCTATCATGATAATAATTGGAAAGCTTTGGACCCCCTGCGGGCTCTCCTGGGAATGTCTGAGTACTGACTGAGCACATTAGCACAGCTTCTTTCTGACACCTCGTTCCTGCGAGCGCTGCGAGACATGTGAGAAAAGTAGAGGCGTCACATTTCAGCAAACACCGGCTGCAGGTGCCTCAAACTGCGAGGTGGCAGTCGGACGCACAAGAGGCAGGAAATTAAACATGGCAACACAACGAGAGATATATTTACAGATTTGCATTCATTTCCTCGCACCTCCCCCTTTGCCATTCCTGTCTCAGGGGTACCTGGCCCGCAGCAGGACTGGTCTTAACAGACGCCTGCAGAGATACAACATAAATATTTAGACAGCTAGAACTACACGTCCTTTTTCCATCCCCAACCTCTAGCGATACCTTTGTATTCGCTCCTCTCTAATGCTGGAGGATATATTTGCTCGGGAGGACACCCCTGGGAACAAGGTTAGGATTTTAGAACACCAGTTTTTTGGGCTTATTTCCAGCCTGAGCGACCTTAAACCCTATTCGTCAATGTACGCTGTCCACAGTCTGGGTAACGTCTCACTGACAGCGAGCCAAATGACTGTCTGTCCTCAGTGCTGCTTCAGGAGTCTAAAAGGAGCTCACTGCTCTTAGGACCTGCGTCTAAATCTATTAATTGTAAGAAATAAGGCTTCCAGTGACAACAAACATCTCCTTATTTGGTGGTTTAGTATTCACTTGTACTTGTACAGTCTTCACATTTCAGCAAGCATTTTTATTAGAGTATACAGTCGTGGTCAAAAGTTTACCACATAACTTTCCTCCAGAAGGTCTTATCTTTGTCCATGTGATGTCAGATGAAACAACAATTTAGCTGTTTGGCCACAATACCCAGCAGTATGTTTGGAGGAGAAAAGGTGAGGCCTTTAATCCCAGGAACACCAATCTTACCGTCAACCATGGTGGTGGTTGTATTATGCTCTGGGCCTGTTTTGCTGCCAATGGAACTGGTTGCTTTACAGAGAGTAAATGGGACAATGAAAAAGGAGGATTACCTCCAAATTCTTCAGGACAACCTAAAATCTGGGTCTTAGGCACAGTTGGGTGTTCCAACAGGACAATGACCCCATACACACGTCAAAAGTGGTAAAGGAATGGCTAAATCAGGCTAGAATTAAGGTTTTAGAATGGCCTTCCCAAAGTCCTGAATTAAACGTGTGGACAATGCTGAAGCTTGTGGATGGCTACCAAAAGCGCCTTATTGCAGTGAAACTTGCCAAGGGACTTGTAACCAAATATTAACATTGCTATCTGTATACTTTTGACCCAGCAGATTTGGTCACCTTTTCAGTAGACCCATAATAAATTCATAAAAGAACCAAACTTCCTGAATGTTTTTTGTGACCAACAAGTATGTGCTCCAATCACTCTATCACAAAAAAATAAGAGTTGTAGAAATTATTGGAAACTCAAGACAGCCATGATGATATGTTCTTTACAAGTGTATGTAAACTTTAGACCACAACTGTATGTTGTCAGTGGACAATACTAAGGCTGTCTTTGATGAAGGATTTTCATGGTTCAATTTGATCTGTTAGATCAGGGGTGTCAAACTCGTTTTCATTGAGGGCCACATCGTAGTTATGGCTGCCCTCAGAGGGCCACTTGTGACAGCGAATAATACAGGTGCTGCTAAAAAAATTAGAATAGGACCCAAAATTTCTAAAAAATGATTTTAAAAAAATGTTGGGCAACTGAAAAGTATGAACATGAGTAGCATTCAACACTTGGTCGGGGTTCATTTAGCCTGAATTACTGGAACAATACGGCGTGGTATGGAGTCAATCAGTCTGTGGCACACCTCAGGTGTTCTGAGAGACCAGGTTGCTCTGATAGTGGCGTTCAGCTCTTCTGCATTGTTGGGTTTTGCTTATCGCATTTTCCAGTTTGCCGGCCAAATAAGGACAGGGATGGCATGGTCCTTAAACCAGGCACTGGTAGTTTTGGCACTGTGTGCAGGTGCCAAGTCTTGTGGAATTATTCAGGGTAAGACAATAAAGAACTAATTATCATGCTTAGTAGAGGTGTAAAAATTCATTGGTACACACCAATTTTAACTTTAGAGATATGAATACATCGTTTGGCGAGCCTCCGGATCAAGCTATATGTTTTATGGATCGGTCGATGTCCGGTTGGAAAGTCATGAATCGGTTGATTGTAGATCTGATACAAAATATGGCCGCCCTAATCTTGCAAGACTTCTTCAAGACTTCTGTGATGACGTAATACGGGAGTACCGTTCTCATTTGCGACTGACAACAACAGAGCATAATGGCAGACAGCACCAAAAGAGTTTACAAATAATGCACCCCCGAATAATAAATCTAAAGTGTGGTAATCATTTGTTTTTTGTTTTTTTTATATAGAATGGTCAGTTGGATAAAAGTATGGCCATTTGTAATGTTTGCGATAAAAAAGTGGCAGCATGACTAATCTGAGCACTCAACTGTTGCAATGGCATCGAGACACTCAAGCTAACGATGAGAGAGCGAAGGATGCTAATGCTAGCAGACCTACCAACTGGCAAGACAAGGACACTGATTTGAAAGACTTCCAGCTCCAACTCAGCCACAACTCTGCGAGGTTATCACAGCATCTACTACACTGTTCATTGTGCTAAAGACCTGGCTGCAGAGCTGCCATGCCTCACGCTTTGAGCGTGAGAGTCATGCAATTTAACCCTTTCTCACACCACACTTGACATTTCCCCATTCAATACTCTATTTTTTTTTTTTTCATAATAATAAACTTGTTTCCTTGCAGCCTGCCGTAGTTCAAGTAATTCTGATTGACTTACCGAAAGAACCAATCACAGACCAATCCATAAATTTGTGTGCCTAAATTTAGCCAACCACTGAAGGCACCATGTAGTGTAAACCAATCAGAAGCAACGTAAGGCGGATATTTGTGTGTTTATTTTTCACACACTTCAGGGCGGCGTTGTCAATTTGGCAACTTTCTTACTTTCTTTCTCAAAAGCGACTAGCAACAAATCTAGCAACTTTTTTTGGATGTTTGCAAACAGGAAAGCGCGTATCACTCTAATGTCCTCAAAGTACAAGTGCAAGCAGTGCTGCTGTGAGCCTTTCCTCACAGTCTACTGAATGTCTGCTCTTAGACAGCTTGTACTGAAAACCTATTAATTACGTTGTACTTCTAAGTGCAATGACAATTAAGTCCATTCCATTCTTGTCAGAGCAGAGAGGAGAGGCCCACCTACTCTGCGCAAAGCTGCCTCTGTCTCTGCTTTGGTTGAGATGTAAATGTTTCATCACTGTCACGCTTCAAATAAAAACAAACCCATCGTTCATGCCAATGAGCCAGTCAATTGGTTCGTTCGTGAATATCTCAACCTTTTAGTCTTTTGGTCAAGTTTGATACTCTAACATTTAACAATGTAGAACAAATAAAAATACAGCTAAACTAAGAATCAACAGAAGAAAATTAATTTACAGTTCTAATCGTAATTTGCATTTTTTAACTCACACATTATTTTCTTTAAGATTGCAATGCCTTGAAGTTGATAGTTATCTTTTCACCAAGCAAAGCTTACATGTACTCTATATAGCACACGCAAAATCCTCACGTAAATGAGGCGGTCTGCACCACTTTTCAATTGCACACACAGTCTTAGTAGATCACACGCAACACGCCCACTAATAGTACACACTATTTTATAGAATGCACAGGCAGTTTAGCGCGAGGTATTTGTAAAGTAAACCAGGCCCTTAGTGCAAACCTGTGCTTTGCCTAGTGGATTATTTTGTGTCATTCTGGTTATTGCTGTGATGAATATGATCAAGAAGCGAGAGGAGTGATCAAATTGTTCTTTACTTATGACATTATTAAAAAGTACTGCACCAATTGGGAGCTTGAGGTGAACAACCAACAACCGACACTGCATAGTTACACAAAGTCGTAGATTGATGTCGTGTTGGGTAGCGTGGCAGAATGTACTATTTGCATTCTGCAGCTTTGTACATTTGTTTCCATTCGCACCAAACTTTAATGAGTTATTTCTCTGCATATGTGCCAACTAGCTGAAAAGTTTCATGGAAATCCCCGCTGTAGTTTTTTTTGCGATATTGTGCGTAGGAAGTAACTTGTCCTTGCACCCAACTTTGAGACATGATTGGGAGAAACCTTGAGTGGATCTATTCGACCCCGCTGTCGGCCCGTCTCCAGGTCCCAGCTGTGGTGCCGCAATGACAGTGTGTGCATTCTAGTCATGCTCCCCTGCAAATAGCAAATAAACCTAGGCGTTTTTTGCGAGGATTGAGTCGGCGCTGCCAAAGATGAAAATTCATGTCCTCATTGATAGCAGGATATGCCCCCCCAACCCACCTCACCCCCCGGGGATATAGTTTGGATCAGATGGAGAGCAAAGCTGGACTGTGACACAGCTGCTCACAAATCACACTGTGTGCTCGAAGCGGCGACAAGTGCCACCTGTTGTGTGTCCTCGACATAACCGCTGACCCGTTTAAGTGGCATCAAATTAAAGACCAGTTTTGTCGGTTCAGAACTCTTTCCCTCTCTTTGGTACAAAAGACAAGATGGAGGTAAAGGTGGTGGCGAAAGGGTGAGCTTGGCCCTTTTCTGCTCTCTCTGTAAGCAATTTTCAGCTCGAGTGAGCAGAGATACGTCGGCCGGAGCAAGAACAATAGCGAAGCTCATTTATTTCCATTGTCCCATGGCGCCACATAAGACAAAAGAAGCCATTTCAGCGTTTGTGTCGAACTGAAAGGAGGCTGGCACACACCTTATGCTCATCAGTCAAAAGGCTACGATCATTGTCATCACTATCCTGATGAGGTTGCGTCCAGGAAACAGCGGGGGGGGGGGGAGGCCCGTGATTGATCGCTACGCTAAGATAGTCGCCGCCGTTGCTCTCCCTAGGCAATCGCTCGCTCAGCATGCCGGCGAGATTCCGAGTCGGCGCTTTCAACTTGAGCGCGATGACTGCTGGTACCTCGGGGAGATGTTCCAGCAGTAAGACTGTCAAAACGAGGGGGGAGGAGGGAAAAGTGTCCGCAGTGTTTAGCCTCTGCGGACTGTGAGGCTTAACGGGGCAGCACAAAGGTGCACAAAGAGCAGCCACCTGTGGGGCTACAGTACGACGCTATATGGCCATCTAGCCGCCGCTCTAATCCACTTGTCCTCAGCGGGGAAACAAGTGTGTCCCATTTGTGTTGTTAGCGTTTCCCAGCCTAAATCACTTGGATTTAAGCATTTTATGGAGATTAGGACAGCTTAGCTCCCAGCCCCGATGTTACCATTAGGGATTTCTGGCACAGCAGATAAGTGAAGGTTCAAGACTGAAGCACAGATGTCACACCTAGTAACCTAATGGTTCCGGAATACTCAACAACATTTGTGAGAGAATGCTTTTCACAGCCACGAGGAGGTGTGTTTGTAGGGCTATAACACAGTTACTGGTACAAACTGGACCGCAAAAAACATTGACACTAGGATTGGCTGATACTGATATTGATCTGATATGATACCAGCAAGTACTTTTATTTTGTAGTTTTTTATGTTAGAGCATTTTGGATCAAGTGAAATTAGTCAAACAGAGAACAATGGTAGGTATGAATCTTACCACAACTGGCTTTGAAGTTTGGGGCATTGTTCACAAATATGTCTAATTTCTTAGTATATACCAGAGGTAAGTAGTAACGCGCTACATTTACTCCATTACATCTACTTGAGTAACTTTTGGGATAAATTGTACTTCTAAGAGTAGTTTCAATGCAACATACTTTTACTTTTACTTGAGTATATTTATAGAGAAGAAACGCTACTTTTACTCCGCTCCATTTATCTACATTCAGCTCGCTACTCGCTACTGATTTTTATCGATCTGTTAATGCACGCTTTGGTTGTTTTGGTTTGTCAGACAGACCTTCAAAGTAGGATCTATCGCATGCCTGCGTTTCACCAATCAAATGCAGTCACTGTTGACGTTAGACTCCGTTTCACCAATCAAACAGAGCCAGGCGGTGACATGATTAACAAGCTTAAGCTTACATGAACTCAACGTCAAATTTGAGGAAGCACATCGCGGTAGGTAACCTTAGTAGATATTTTGGCTGTCACCGTAGGCTGATGTTAGCTTCCCTGCTATGAATCACTGTCAAATGTACATCGTGTGGGGACATTTATTAACGCACTGCAGTCTCATAGACACACACACACACACACACAGTCACACACAGACACACACACACGCATGCATAGAAACACCAATCAGTGTGTTCCCAGGTGCAGCCCACACCTATCAGTTTATGGTTTGCGTAAAGGCTAACTTTTTATGTTCCTTTGTAATCTCTGCCTACTGAGCCTATGGTGCTGTTAAGTTATTGTGGCTCAATTTGCCTTAATTTTTTTTTACGTTAATGTATTATTATTTAATATATATTATTGTTTTAGTTGCTTAAGAGATATTCCTGGCTCTGAATTTGCTCATTGCTATTTTTATGTTTTTGTGCATTATTTGTTGCCGTCATCATTAAACGAACAGGTTACTCATCAGTTACTCAGTACTTGAGTAGGTTTTTCACAACATGCTTTTTTACTTTTACTCAAGTAAATATTTGGGTGACTACTCCTTACTTTTACTTGAGTAATACATCTCTAAAGTAACAGTACTCTCACTTTAGTACAATTTCTGGCTACTCTACACCACCTCTGGTATATACTATGTATCTTTTGCTTAAATAAAGCATTTTAAAGCATAAACATGGCTAAATGAACTGAAAATAGCAACAGTAGTATTGGCCAGTAGATGACTCTAAACCAATCAGTCAGCTGTTCATTATTGGAGTGGGGCGTGGCTCGGTTGGTAGAGCGGCCATGCAAGCAACTTGAGGGTTCCAGGTTTAATTCCCGCTTCCGCCATCCTAGTCACTGCCGTTGTGTCCTTGGGCAAGACTCTTTACCCACTTGCTCCCAGTGCTTTCCACACTGGTTTAAATGTAGCTTAAATATGTAAATAATGGGTTTCAGTATGTAAAGCGCTGTGAGTCTCTAAAAATTATATAAATATAATTCACCTCACTTCACTATTGTGGCCACTGATATGCTCAGCCTCAGGCAGCATTAATATATTGGCTTAAACAAGTGTAAAGGTAATTATGTGGTTGTTATTTCATGTCTAGAGGGCTCTTGTAATTTGAAAAACCTCTAGCTATAAAAAATATTTGATTAATGATTGTTGTTTCCTACTTTGCAAAAATGAATTCACCATGGTCAGGCCCAGGACCTATTAACATAAATGAATGAAGGATTACTGTATTGACAAATGTGCTGTTTTAGACTGCAATAAGGGACACTTAATGTGTATGTCTAGCTTGAGTGCTATTGTGTGCTTAGCTGTTGTGTAGCTGCTAGTTCCTAATAGTCTTTGGCCTACCATGTTGACCTTTTGTAAATTACTTGACTAAAATACAGAAAAAGACCAACCTTGTGTGCATAATGGAGGATATTTAGATGTTGACACGCTGCAGGACTGCTTGTATGGGAGAATATTTGGACATTTGTGGGGATAACTAAATTGATTTTAATGTAAATGCATTTCGATATGATAAATAACATGGTTTATTTAATTTTATATCAATGTACAACTTGTTTCACTCATTTGGCTGAACAGTTTTCCCGCTTCAACGAATGTGTTGAGGGAACTTAACAACGCAAACATTTCTCAGCATGTTCATTTTTTTGACAGCGCTCTCAAACGCAAGCAAGACTGATTATTAAACACATGTTCAGGACACACTAATGTGACAGCGCTTTCATTTTAGCCTCGTTCTAAACGCTCTTTGTTCTCCTCGGCAGGTTCAGCGTGAGCAGGAGGCGTCGCCAACCAGGAGCAGATGCCATGGACGTGTTAAACTTCACTTACTGGAACGCCTCGGAAGGCAATGACACCGACGCGGCGGACGAGGGCGAGAGCGCCTACAAGACGGTGGAGGTGGTGTTCATCGTGCTGGTGGCCGGCTCACTCAGTCTGGTCACCGTCATTGGAAACATCCTGGTCATGCTCTCCATCAAAGTCAACAGGAACTTGCAGACCGTCAACAACTATTTCCTCTTCAGCCTGGCGTGCGCTGACCTCATTATTGGACTGTGCTCCATGAACTTGTACACGGTCTACATCGTCATGGGGTACTGGCCTCTGGGCCCGGTGGTTTGCGACCTGTGGCTGGCGCTGGACTACGTAGTCAGCAACGCCTCTGTCATGAATCTTCTTATCATAAGCTTTGACAGATACTTCTGCGTCACCAAGCCCCTCAGCTACCCTGTCAAAAGAACCACCAAGATGGCAGGGATGATGATCGCCGCCGCCTGGGTGTTGTCTTTCATCCTGTGGGCGCCCGCCATCCTCTTCTGGCAGTTTATTGTGGGTGGGCGGACAGTGCCTGAGAAGGAGTGTTACATTCAGTTCTTCTCCAACGCCGCTGTCACTTTTGGCACAGCCATTGCCGCCTTTTACTTGCCCGTCATCATCATGATTCAGCTCTACTGGCAGATCTCCAGGGCGAGCAAAAGCCGGGTGAAGAAGGATAACCGAAAGCCGTCAGGAGGCAACGCCGAGCCTCTGTCGCCCGCCCAGCGGAGGAACAACAAACCCAACAATAACAACGTACCTGGCGAGAGCGTGGGGTGTTCTCAGAGCCAGAATGCGGACGATGGCGCAAGCCAACATGACGAAAGGATGCAGAACGGAAAAGCACCTTCTTCAAACACGAACGAGGGCGAAACCGAGGGTGACGATGTGGCGAAGGACGTCTGCGCTCCTGGAGAAGAGAAGGAGAGCTCCAACGACTCCACCTCGGGCAGCGTGGCCGCATCTAACCTGAAGGACGAGGAGGCGGTGCCTTCCGCGGCCAACTCCAGCGCAGACACCAGCCAGTCTCTTCCCCGCCAACGGGCCAAGGCAGGCGTCTCCAAGCTGACCTGCATCAAAATTAAAGCAAAATCCCCCAAAGGTGACTGCTACACGCCCTCCAACACCACCGTAGAAATAGTCCCCGCCTCCGACAGGCAGAACCACGTGGCCCGCAAGATCGTCAAGATGACCAAGCAGCCGCCCAACAAAAAGAAGAAAGCGCCGCCGTCGCGGGAGAAGAAGGTGACGCGCACCATCATGGCCATCCTGGTGGCTTTCGTGGCCACCTGGACGCCTTACAACGTGATGGTGCTCATTAACACCTTCTGCTCCAGCTGCATCCCCAACACGGTGTGGACGCTGGGGTACTGGCTATGCTATATCAACAGCACCATCAACCCCGCCTGCTATGCCCTTTGCAACGTCACCTTCAAAAAGACGTTCAAGCACCTCCTGCTCTGCCAGTACAAGAGCAGTCGGTCCGCCAGGTAGAGATGCTGGCATGGAGAGAGTGCCATGTGTGGATGTTTGTGACCATTCTTTCATTCATGTCGGAGCACTTTACACAAATTAGCTGTGTTGTTCACAAAGGAACTTACTCCTTCAAGAGGAAGTGCAACATGTTGTTCACTCTGGGGCAATAGGGCTGCCTGAAGTTACTAACTTTTAACATCTTTTAAGTTCAGTGACAAAACTTGTAGATACGTGTAAAAACTACATCCCTATTTGTGTTCACACTTCATCGCTGCACATCCGTGACCGGACGGATGGCATGCATTAAAACTGGATCGAATACATTTTTATTAAATTCCAGTGGCTGCAATGTGCAACCTTGCCACTAGAAGCCACTAAATCTTCTGCACTTGTGAATCTTAAAGGTCCCCTAATAGTAAAATTGTAATGATATTTTAACAGTACTATGTCTCCCGGGAGCCTGTTTTTGATTGAAAAACCTCTTGGTACTGCCTCCGCCTGCACCATTTATACACTCACACACCACTTTGCTTTACATCTTAAAATAAAGCCACACTTGGGAGATGAATCATTTTGTTGTTGCAGAAAATAAGCTAACCTAGCATGGTGTTAAAATGTGAATGTAATGTTAGCACCGTAGGAAACATATCTACAGTATGGCCCCATTCCAGGGTGGATCTCGTGTGAGAGGAAGTGGGTGGGGGGGGGGGGGGGGGGAGGGGGTCATTTTGTGGTGCAGTCTGCTGAAAATGATGGAACGAACCACTCTAAATAGCCAGCGCCAGTCAAAGTTGGAAATGCCACCGAACACTTTATAAGATATTCAACACTCTACTGCCATCTGGCGGCTAAAGTACATAGTGCACACCCCCAATTCGTCATGTTCAATGTGTCAGGTAAACCACGACGAATGGGGCCATATGAATTCCCATTCTACTGTAATATACCTAAAAGTTATGTTCTAATGAGCACTAATCATGAAAAAAAATACCATCTCTCACACTTGTTTGCTCCACTTTTGAAAGAATTAGTCAGTCTCTAAAGGAGTCGTATTACGTTCTTGCCTGTTGGCACCTGTTTTTTTAATTTGGGATCCCTACAAGTGCCAAAAATGTGAATTAAAACCATTGAGGTTGAGGAGATTTTGCTGTGTTCCAAACAAGCTGTTGCGGATATCTCTATCCATGGTATAGGGTTTTCCAGTAGACGTCTGCGCAAGTCTGACGTTTTTATTTTCCCTAATGATAGTTGTTGTCCAAACAAAAATACATCCACAGTGCGATCCGAGGACTGAAAATGCTCTGTTATTGGTTGTGTTAACCAACACAGATCACTCCACAAACTTGCAGGTTGCACAAACTTTTCCTGAGGGAACTCTCCTGAAGGAATCAATAAAGTACTATCTATCTATCTATCTTGCATCGTAGTCTTAAGAAGTGAAAAGTGCTTGGCTAACTTTTGTGTTTCGTCACGGCTACCTTGAGCGGGCGAGGCGAGGAGGTCTTTAAAATGTAAATAAGACCACCCATTAAAGGGCTTGTTGTCAAGAGACAGCTCGAAAGCAGCTTGAAGATAGTCTGTAAATTTGTAGAAGATTTGGACTACCAATACATTTTATATAGACCACAAGGAAGTGTTTAGATGAACCATATTTTTTGGGCCATAGGGGCACCGGATTATAAGGCTCACTTCTGATGAGCAGGTCTATTCAGGTCTATTTTCATAAAAAAAGGCGCACCAGAATGTAAGGCGCTCGTATGTATTTTTGTTTCCACATTTAAACACACACTGGTCTAAGTAACATGTAATGGTTGTTCTTTGATCAAAATGTTGCATACTGAAGATTGTTTTACAGACCATCTTCAAGCCGCTTTCTGACCGTCTCTCCGGAACGTGCCGTTTTGTGGGCAGTCTTATTTAAATGGCTCCACTTCGATTGCATCTTCTCCCTGTCCTCTTTGTTGTACCGGTAGTTTTAGCGCTTCTATGGCGAGTCTACTTACAGATATAAGTTAGAACTGCACGCTACTTTATATTAGAAATGCAACATCAGATGATAAGAGGATAGAGAAAAAGAAGGGGCTTATTGACTACGGGATGGACTACAATGGCGGACGCGCACACATTTTTGGGTCTGCCCCACTATTTTAGAAAGGACTGGATTCATGTAACTGTAATGCTCCGACAATCCACCATTGGTGCAGCTTTGTAGCTTACCAAAATCGTACTTAAACATTTTGAAAGATTTTTGAGTCCCGTGTGTAATGTTCTATAATATCAATGAAGTATCAAAGTCTTGGTTTTACTTGCTTACCTGTATTTTCTAGCGTCCTTTATTTAACAGGGGGCATCAGCCTGCAGTCCATATGTATCTCTTATGTCTACTGGTCACACTTATCATTACACCATTTACCAAATAAAATTGCTTGGAGGTCGGTATGCCTAACCAGAATCATTACGTACATTAGTTTTTTCTTTTTGAGAAAATAAAAGGATGTTAAGTAAGCCTAATAGTCCGAAAAATATGGTAGACTAAAAGACACAATATGACCCCTTTAAATGTTTGGAGTTCAGGGTTCGCTAAGTATCTTAAAACAACTATCTAACTGCCAAATATCAAGCACATTGGGGAAAACAACTATCTAACTGCCAAATATCAGGCACATTGGGGAAACAACTATCTAACTGCCAAATATCAGGCACATTGGGGACAGTTGAACTATTATTTTCAACCAAGCCTAACCCTAATCAAACATTAATCTACTCAAGCAAAGCACCAAAAGGTTTGAACTCACCCCATTTGCAGAAATGATCCCAGCCCTTATTCTTTGGGCACATTTCCTCCCTCTGTGGAGTCACCGGGACCTCTCGGGATAAATCCTGTTTGAGTGAAACCATGGACCTTTAGGGGAAGCCTATTCAGGCTAAGTCAGTTTTGGGGGAGCCATTGAATTTCAGGGATAAATTCTAATAGTCTACTTTCACCCAGTCTAATCTGGGTTGTACATCAGTAACAAATAAATGTGTACCAACCCCTGTCAGAGCTCATTCGGAATATCATCCGGAATAAACCGAGAAGTCAAATTTTCCTTAGTCAGTTAGAGATGTGGGAGCGACTGGTACTTGGGAGCTGTTTTTTTTCAGTGAATATGCTAACCTAGCATATTGTTCAAGTGTTAGCACGTAGCTCACATAGCTACGCTAGTGTTGCTAACATTGATGTCCTCTGTCCCACTGCTTAATGTTCCGTTGATAAATGGCTTCTATTACATTAGTGCAGCGTTACGTATATGTCAAAAGTAGATACAGTGCACGATAGCACTTCCTGGAGACACACACATCTCATTAGCCTTAAAGGTACAGACAGAGAAAACGGCGTGTTACCAGTAAGACAAGTAGAATTATACAGGTATACTCTAATATGGGGCCTTTAATGTTCAAGTTCAAGATTTTGAGCTTCACTGTGTTGTTTTTCTTCTAAATGCTATGACGATTTAAGGAGCTCGTACACAGAAGGAAGGTGTTTGTTCTGTTGACAGAATCTCAATGTTTGCTAACGCGGGCTAATAACATATTCATGTGTGCTGTCAAAGAAGGTATAGTTGGAGCTCAGAGCTGATTAGCGTGTTTGTGTGAGCGTGCGGTGGATCAATAGGGCGAGTGTGAGCGTATGTGCAAACCGTGCATGCTGATGCGTGTTTGCGTACTCCAAATTTGGGGTGAACTTTTTGGGTCACAGCTTAATGAACTGCTGACCTTTTTAAACAAAAAGGGCTACTAGCATACTAGCTAGTTCATCTATTTAAAACCTCTTGAGCGCGACAACCCGATGGACACCAGTGTACCCCAGTAGCAGGGCAACGAGGCTTTGGCTATATGTTATCATCACTATACCCAAGATAAACATCTACCTAATGTAATCAACGTCCGCTACAAGCTCAGCAAAACCCATTTTAGCGACATTAAAACCACAAAGACTCAAGAGTTCAAGCTAAATTATTTAGATGTTTTGCATCCCTGAAAAACGTGGTGTCGGGCTTAAGAGGTTAAATGTAATCCATTACTTTGCGTGCATATCGTCATAAGTCTTATCGTGTCCCTCATTGTGTTGTTTCCTTAAGCCAGAGGTGTCTCATTTTTTTTATAGTAGGATCAAATTAACCCACAAAAAAAATGCTAAAATGGAAAAACACAGCAAAAAGGCACATTGTTATACAAATAACTTTAAATCGGGTATGTCCAAACGTTTTCAATAGGGGCTGCATACTGAAAAATGAGAGAATGATACATTTTGTACATTAAATATGCTGAAAACAATTCAATGCACATCAATACATGCTAAGCTATTTGGAAAAAAAACATTGCTATTTAGCGTTTGTGTTGTAGTAACAAGGAAACTAGTTGTTAAAAGTATTTAATAATGTATTAGGGCCAATAAAAACTACCCCCCGGGTCCTATTTTCCAAATCTACATATTGAAATACAGTCGTCCTTCCACATATTATTGCGCTAACTTAAGCGACAAAAAAAATGCTAATTGAATTTAAAATGTCAATACTACAATACTATTGGCCTCTAGATTAGACCAGTATTGTGGCCACTGATTGGCTGAGCCTCGGAAACCATTACCATTTGTATTAAACAAGTGTGAGGGTGGCTATGTGGTTGTTACTTCATGTCTACAGGGTCTCGGGTTGAAAACTGCTATGAAAATATTAGATTTATAATTAATCATTATTATGTTGCGTAAATTCATTTAACACCGTAAGATAGGGTTGTATGGTATACCGGTATTAGTATAGAACCGCGATACTTATTAATCATATTCGGTACTATACCACCTCTGAAAAGACGGTCAGTAGCGTATTGAGTCGATACTACTATGATACTTTTTGGCATCACAACATCTCCTTTAGTTTTTTTTAAAATGTATATTATGTTCATAAACTCAGCAAATATGTCCCTGGACACATGAGGACTTTGAATAAGACCAATGTATGATGCTGTAACTACTTACAAATTTGTGGTATCATCCAAAACTAATGTAAAGTATCAAACAATAGAAGAATAAGTGATTATTACATTTTAACAGAAGTGCACCGTATTTTTCGGAGTATAAGTCGCTCCGGAGTATAAGCCGCACCGGCCGAAAATGCATAATAAAGAAGGAAAAAAACATAAGTCGCACTGGAGTATAAGTCGCATTTTTTGGGGAAATGTATTTGATAAAACCCAACACCAAGAATAGACATTTGAAAGGCAATTTAAAATAAATAAAGAATAGTGAACAACAGGCTGAATAAGTGTACGTTATATGACGCATAAATAACCAACTGAGAACGTGCCTGGTATGTTAACGTAACATATTATGGTAAGAGTCATTCAAATAACTATAACATATAGAACATGCTATACGTTTACCAAACAATCTGTCACTCCTAATCGCTAAATCCGATGAAATCTTGTACGTCTAGTCTCTTACGTGAATGAGCTAAATAATATTATTTGATTTTTTTACGGTAATGTGTTAATAATTTCACACATAAGTCGCTCCTGAGTATAAATCGCACCCCCGGCCAAACTATGAAAAAAACTGCGACTTATAGTCCGAAAAATACGGTAGATGGAACATGTTAAAAGACAAAATAAACAGATATTAACAGTAGATTAATAATTCATTTTCTACCACTTGTCCTTAATAATGTTGACAAAATAATAGAATGAAAAATGACACAATATGTTACTGCATATGTCAGCAGCTAAATTAGGAGCCTTTTTTTGCTTAGTTACTACTAAAAAAACAAGTTGTCTTGTATGTTCACTATTTTATTTAAGAACAAACTTGAAATAAGAAACATGTTTAATGTACCGTAAGATTTTTTTGTTAAAATAAAGCCCATAATGCTATTCTTTGTGGTATCATCCAAAACTAATGTAAAGTATCAAACAACAGAAGAATAAGTGATTATTACATTTTAACAGAAGTGTA
Source organism: Entelurus aequoreus (assembly GCF_033978785.1). Classification (NCBI taxonomy): domain Eukaryota; kingdom Metazoa; phylum Chordata; class Actinopteri; order Syngnathiformes; family Syngnathidae; genus Entelurus; species Entelurus aequoreus. Next base: position 11,885,245 of record NC_084742.1, on the reverse strand, counting down.
GATGGAACATGTTAAAAGAGAAAATAAACAGATATTAACAGTAGATTAATAATTCATTTTCTACCACTTGTCCTTAATAATGTTGACAAAATAATAGAATGAAAAATGACACAATATGTTACTGCATATGTCAGCAGCTAAATTAGGAGCCTTTTTTTGCTTACTTACTACTAAAAGACAAGTTGTCTTGTATGTTCACTATTTTATTTAACAACAAACTTGCAATAAGAAACATGTTTAATGTACCGTAAGATTTTTTTGTTAAAAAAAAGCCAATAATGCTATTCTTTGTTGTCCCCTTTATTTAAAAAAGTACCGAAAAGTATCGAAATAATTTTGGTACCGGTGCCAAAATATTGGTATCGGGACAACACTACCGTAAGCCCCCGGAACCAATTAGCAGCGATAAACATGTAAAGCTCATCTTACCATGAAATGATTAACATGGACCCCGACTTAAACAAGTTGAAAAACCTATTCGGGTGTTACCATTTAGTGGTCAATTGTACAGAATATGTACTGTACTGTGCAATATACTAATAAAAGTCTCAATCAATCAATCAATGGAATAGGTAACAGAACTGAAAAGTAGTTGGAGTGAGATTTTTAGCACAGAACGAGCAAATACATGTAACATAGCCAGATAGCATTTATGCTAATAGCATATTGACAAAAACACATTACATTGATTTAACAGGAAAAAAATATTTAAAAAATACAATAACATATTAAGTTGATTTTCTTATCCTCCCCCCACCACACCACCCCCACAAGCGGTCATTGGTGGAAAAGGTTTGTGATATCTATTTGTACGATCCACACTCAACATTAGCATAATCCACTTAGAAGATGGATGAAAAATAAGCTCATTACACGCGCAGTGAGAGCGCGTAGATGCTCACCAGCAGAAGTAAACGTTCCATTTCCTCCATTCAGTGACAAGATTTCACATTAATCCGCTGACCAGGAGGCTAATTTGCTCTTTTATTGCGCCTGACTGGCCTTCATTGACTTCCTCCATGGCTGGAACGTGAGCTAGCATGTCAAAGTGAGCGAAGGAAGTTAGAATTTCTTTTGTTCAGAAATGTTCCTCGGAGGATACGCATGGATGAAGGCGTCCAAGGAGGAACGGGAGGAGGCCTCGTGCCTGTCAGATATCGCTCTCACGTGTTCTTTGTAGCCAAAGAGCGTCCCAGAATGTGCCATTAGGCCGCAAAGCTGTCAGATAGCAGCAGCGGGTCCTCGTGGTAGTAGGCCACACGGGTGCCCGATTGGAAGTGATGACACCTTTATCAAGAAACAGATATGATAGCGGCGGCTATTTTCTCATACAAGCCAACGCAGTACAATCCGTTGTATATTGAAAATAAACCATAGTGCAATTGATTTTCATGTGGTTTATCTTATTGCGTTAGTAAAAACATTTAACATTTGTAATTAAAAAAAATCTTACCTGTGAAAGATTATTCCCAGTATCCTTGTTTCAACCATACGGCGTATTCTGTAACCTTGTCTTTGTTTTTTGGGGTTTTTTTCGTAAATGTTTACATACTACATTACCCAGAAGGCTTAGCGCTACAGCAAGCAGAAGAAGAAAGTTTGAGCTACGAGTAAACACGTTAGAGCAGGGGTGTCAAACGTACGATTCTGGTTGAGTTTGCTAAGTATGAAAATTAACCTGAAATTTTTGAATGAAATAAACAGCTGTTCTAAATGTGTCCACTGGATGTCGCAATAGCAATCCTACATATGTACAAAATAAACCACGTGGTGTTAGTACATCAGTCGAAATAACTGTGGAGGGGGGCGTGGCCTGCGGACCTGCAGCGAAGCGGGGTGTGCCAGGACCGGCTTCGAGATCTGCGACAGGTACGTAGATGGCCCACCTGGGCCTGCTTATCTAATCACCTGTCGCTGATCTCAAAGCCGGTCCTGGCACACCCCGCTTCGCTGCAGGTCTGCAGGCCACGCCCCCCTCCACAATAACATACGGTAATTTGATTTTGATATAAAAAAATGTATCTTGATAGATTGAAATTTAACACCGATGGACTAATGAACATTATCACATAATTTATTCAGAAAATGTAAATAACGACAAATAACCGCAACATGTAAAGTGTAAAAAAAACATTTGTACATTTTTAGATTTTGTGCTGGTTCTATTTTTAAACAAAGAAAACAATCTGAAGTTGTCTTTATTTCTAAGTTATGGTGCCGTGATTTTACCAGTCCGGCCCACTTGGGAGTAGATTTTTCTCCATGTGGCCCCCCCGATCTAAAATGAGTTTGACACCCCTGCGTTAGAGCCATACATATAGCTCGCTATGTTATTGATTGATTGATTGAAACTTTTATTAGTAGATTGCACAGTACAGTACATATTCCGTACAATTGACCACTAAATGGTAACACCCGTTACTTGCTTATTTCTCAGTCGATTTGCATTCATTTATTATTAACGTAAAATATTTGTATAAAAAATATTTTTTACGGCTTTCTTTTGAAAAAAAATGTTTTCCTTTTAAAAGGGAAAAAAACTAACTTACCTATGAAATTGTATCCGTATTGTCCTTGATTCAACCTTTGTCTTTATTGCCTAACTTTATTGTCCTCATTTGTCTTTATTTTGATAAATATTTATATACGACATTACCCCAGAGGGCTCAGTGCTGTAGACAGGAACAGGAAGAAGGTCAGCGTTTACGACTAAAAACGAGACTTGTGCCGTTAAAGCCATAATTATGACTAGATTCGATTTTAGCAGCCATGCTTGCCAACGTGGCAATGTGGCGGCCATCTTAGTGGGGGCCACTTCCCCATTTAAAGGCAATGTAATACAACGCATTTTATATTGAAAATGCAAAATAACTTGCTTATCGATTTTCACGCGATTTACACTATTGAAAACAAAAAATACAATACACAAAGATTTTTGTATGAAAAATTTAAAAAAAACTCACCTGTGAAATAATATTCCCAATTCTTATTCTTATTCCCATTCTTGTTGTCTCCGTTTTCATGCCGTCAACAATAGAATATCCTGTTGGCACTTTTCCTAACCCACTTCTTAATTATTTTGTTAACCCCCACCCCCTGAAAGAAGAACATTTTTCGCACAGTCCACCGTGATTATACATAGTATCATTTGTCATTGAAATTGTTATAAGTACACCTCTGCATAACATTGTATTGTTATTAACATTAAAGAAAACACACGTTTTTAACTCGTCTCCTACCGTAGCACACAGCTAAAAGGGGTGTGATGTATATGTATCCTGTAAAAAATGTAATCTGTAGATTTTACGTTAAAAAAAAAAACCTGGCAGTTCAGTTTATAGAATGTTTTTGGAAAATCTATGCTGTTTTTTACAGTGCAATACAGTAAAAGGAAAAACGGTCCACTGATATTTTTCCGCAAAAATTCTGGCAACTGAACCGACAGATTTTAACCGTTGTCGTTTTCGCAGTGCATTACTGTACGGGGCGATATGGCTCGGTTGGTAGAGTGGCCGTGCCAGCGACTTGAGGGTTGCAGGTTCGATCCCCGCTTCCGCCATCCTAGTCACTGCCGTTGTGTCCTTGGGCAAGACACTTTAACCACCTGCTCCCAGTGCCACTCACACTGGTTTAAATGTAACTTAGATATTGGGTTTCACTATGTAAAAGCGCTTTGAGTCACTAGAGAAAAGCGCTATATAAATATAATTCACTTCACTACATGGAATATAGGTATTTGGCTATTTTTACTGTAAAATTCTGCCGACTGAGCTGCCAGTATTTTACCGCAAAATCGACGGTCGTTTTTACAGTTCGTTACTGTTCATGGAAAAACGTTACCAGTGTTATTTTTACTGTAAAATTTTACCTATTGAGCTGCCTTTTTTTTTTTTACCGTCAAATTTACAGTTGCTTTTGCAACGCATTATTAAATGCTATCACTTTTATTTTTACGATAAAATTCTGCCGACTGAGCTGCCAGTATTTTACCGCAAAATCGATGGTCGTTCTTACAGTTTGTTACTGTTTATGGAAAAACGGTACCGCTGTTATTTTTACTGTAAAATTTTACCTAATGAGCTGCCATTTTTTTTTACCGTAAAATTTACAGTTGCTTTTGCAACGCATTACTGTACGGAACATTGAAAACGCTGTCACTTTTATTTTTACGATAAAATTCTGCCGACTGAGCTGCCAGTATTTTACCGCAAAATCGATGCTCGTTCTTACAGTTCGTTACTGATCATGGAAAAACGTTACAACTGTTATTTTTACTGTAAAATTTTACCTACTGAGCTGCCATTTTTTTTACCGTAAAATTTACAGTTGCTTTTGCAACGCATTATTAAATGCTATCACTTTTATTTTTACGATAAAATTCTGCCGACTGAGCTGCCAGTATTTTACCGCAAAATCGATGGTCGTTCTTACAGTTCGTTACTGTTCATGGAAAAACGGTACCGCTGTTATTTTTACTGTAAAATTTTACCTAATGAGCTGCCATTTTTTTTTTACCGTAAAATTTACAGTTGCTTTTGCAACGCATTACTGTACGGAACATTGAAAACGCTGTCACTTTTATTTTTACGATAAAATTCTGCCGACTGAGCTGCCAGTATTTTACCGCAAAATCGATGCTCGTTCTTACAGTTCGTTACTGTTCATGGAAAAACGGTACCGCTGTTATTTTTACTGTAAAATTTTACCTAATGAGCTGCCTTTTTTTTTTTACGGTAAAATTTACAGTTGCTTTTGCAACGCATTACTGTACGGAACATTGAAAACGCTGTCACTTTTATTTTTACGATAAAATTCTGCCGACTGATCTGCCAGTATTTTACCGCAAAATCGATGCTCGTTCTTACAGTTCGTTACTGTTCATGGAAAAAACGGTACCGCTGTTATTTTTACTGTAAAATTTTACCAAATGAGCTGCCATTTTTTTTTTACCGTAAAATTTACAGTTGCTTTTGCAACGCATTACTGTACGGAACATTAAAAACGCTGTCACTTTTATTTTTACGATAAAATTCTGCCGACTGAGCTGCCAGTATTTTACCGCAAAATCGATGGTCGTTCTTACAGTTCGTTACTGTTCATGGAAAAACGGTACCGCTGTTATTTTTACTGTAAAATTTTACCTAATGAGCTGCCATTTTTTTTTTTACCGTAAAATTTACAGTTGCTTTTGCAACGCATTACTGTACGGAACATTGAAAACGCTGTCACTTTTATTTTTACGATAAAATTCTGCCGACTGAGCTGCCAGTATTTTACCGCAAAATCGATGCTCGTTCTTACAGTTCGTTACTGTTCATGGAAAAACGGTACCGCTGTTATTTTTACTGTAAAATTTTACCTAATGAGCTGTCTTTTTTTTTTTTACCGTAAAATTTACAGTTGCTTTTGCAACGCATTACTGTACGGAACATTGAAAACGCTGTCACTTTTATTTTTACGATAAAATTCTGCCGACTGAGCTGCCAGTATTTTACCGCAAAATCGATGCTCGTTCTTACAGTTCGTTACTGTTCATGGAAAAACGGTACTGCTGTTATTTTTACTGTAAAATTTTACCTAATGAGCTGCCATTTTTTTTTTTACCGTAAAATTTACAGTTGCTTTTGCAACGCATTACTGTACGGAACATTAAAAACGCTGTCACTTTTATTTTTACGATAAAATTCTGCCGACTGATCTGCCAGTATTTTACCGCAAAATCGATGCTCGTTCTTACAGTTCGTTACTGTTCATGGAAAAACGGTACCGCTGTTATTTTTACTGTACAATTTTACCTAATGAGCTGCCATTTTTTTTTTACCGTAAAATTTACAGTTGCTTTTGCAACGCATTACTGTACGGAACATTAAAAACGCTGTCACTTTTATTTTTACGATAAAATTCTGCCGACGGATCTGCCAGTATTTTAACGTAAAATCTGCTAATTTTTTTAAAAATTGCATCTATGCTGTCACATGTTTAAGCAAAACGTGCTAACGGTGCTAACACCGTGGAACTTTCACCTCAGAATTGAGGAACATTTCGAAAAAGTGACTGAATCGAGTTCAAAGTAGTTTTGAGGATTCTGATCAAATAATTGTACCACAGTGACTGAGAAAAACTGTAATCTGGCTCGCAGAAAACTAGCACCGATTCAGCGTTTACAGATTTGAACGACTCATCGGTGACTCACTCATGTCCATGGCAATAAAACGAATAGACAAGTGGAAGACGTTCAGCATCCCGTCTTCTCCCGCCTCATCGTGTTTGTCCGGTCGTCATGACGACGTCGTCAACGTGCCGTCAGAGCTAATCGGGCTCCTCTTCACACGGCTAATGTCAAAGGGCTCGACTCCTTCTAGGGAGCATGGAGGACGTCTCGCAGGGACGTGGGAGGGGGCGCGGAGGAACGAGGCGTCCCCAAAAAAAGAAGAAAAAAAAAAAGACTATATCGGCAGATTGTACGGAGCAATTTTTAAAAGTGCCTTCTAGCGAGAATGTGACAAATTGCTCTTGTGTGTTTGTTCGCTCTGAGCTCCTGCTATACTGTCGTTTGACAGCCGCCATTGTCATCCCTGGGTGCGTGTGTGTGTGTGTGTGTGTGTGTGTGTGTGTGTGTGTGTGTGTGTGTGTGTGTGTGTGTGTGTGTGTGTGTGTGTGTGTGTGTGTGTGTGTGTGTGTGTGTGTGTGTGTGTGTGTGTTCTGGCAATGCTTACTTAATGGGGACATCGCTCTGTTTAAACAGTCACCTTTAGGGGACCTCTGACGGTATGGGGACAAAAAAACAGGTCCCCTATAGCAGGGGTGTCCAAAGTTCGGCCGCAGGTAATTTTTTAACATTCTAAAAATATGATGAAAAAAAAATAAAAAACATAAAAATTTGTATAAAGGAGCAAACAGGTGAAATGTAACAAGAAAAGGTTGCATTATTTAGTCTAATAACACAAAGCTGCCATGCAGGCTGTTTCTTTCTTTAAAAAATAATAATCAATCAAAATCAATGTCATTATGAATTATTGACCTATTCAAGGCTCCATTTACTTCACATTAAATATTCCACTTTGAGATATGTTGGGGGGGAAAATGTTGCATATTTTTTGGTTGCCATTTAAAAAACAAAGTTTTTTAAAGTAGGGCCTAAAAAGAACAAACAAAAAACATAAACAACAATAAAACTTATAATTGACGGATAGATCTGAAGTTGATCTTGAGACTATTGTGGTAAAAGTAAAAAAAAATGTTGGATTTATTTTTTTTAAACTTTACTGAGCAGTACCCTTTTGTATCCCCAATAATTTTAGTGGGACTTTTTTTTTTTTTTTTAAGTGTCATTGCTCAAAAAAATAATGAATTAAAATCAATGTTGTTATGAGTTATTGACCTTTTTAAAACTCCAATTATTATATAATCTCAAATATTCCACTTTAAAATTTTATTGGGGGAAAATATTGCATATTTTGTGTTTTTTTCCATAAAAAAAACACGGTTTTCCTTGACAAAAATGGCATACAACTTAAATCTTTGAAAGCGTTTTATTGACAGATAGACCTAATGTTGATCTAGAGATTTAAACCTTGAATAATAATAATAATAATAATAATAATACTAAATAACGACACATTTGTAATATTTTTTTTGACCAAAACCTTTTGGGGTCCCCAGGATCAAGTCTGAGTGGAGGCCTAAATGTATCTTTTTTATACATATATTGTATTGGTTTTTAAAATAAAAAAATATCAAAATGGCCCCCGCTTGCTTTGATTTTTCAGTGTGCGGCCCTCAGTGGAAAATGTTTGGACACCCCTGCATTAAAGGGAAACCTTTTTAAATGATAGTCAGATCCATTCTGAAGATGCCTAAGTGATTTTTTTAAGCTTTGGCCCATAAAACATGTTTACTAAAAAGTAAAAATGTTTAACATCTAATTTGAACTTTTTTTTTTTTTTTTTTTAAATGGTCCTCACGTACAAATTTGTGTGAATTATGCAAAATTATTTAAATGTGGTCCCCATGAACCATATTAACTCTTTTCCCCCAGGGTCCCCAGTAAGAATGATCAGCACATTACTTCATCAATCCAGAGATTTAAAGACGTGTATGAGCTAACTGGCCAGTGGCCATTTTACCTAATTTTTTGTATGCCTCCACAACCTGTAGAAAGGGTGGTCCCCATTCCAAATGATAACCAGTGTGTGTGTGTGTGTGTGTGTGTGTGTTTTCTAAATGGCACATAAGAGCGAGAGAAAGTGTCTAACAAACAAGCTTCCAAAGACTTGTGTAATAACTCGGTGGACTATTTTCACACTTTTTTTGTACATAAACTAAAAACGCTTTGGTCTGCTTTTTTTCTTTCTTTTTTTTTTTCTCGATTTGTGTGGGCATGGTTTGCAACGTCGGGCGCTAGGGGGCGCACAAGTAGCCTGCTGCTCATGTCTGTGCTTGTTTCCTGTGACGTGTGGCTTAGTTGTTGGCGCTGTAAATATTGAATTATATATGAAATGATCTATATAAGTCTGTTGGAAAATGTACATAATGTGTGTGTTTAATAGCTAATATCTATGAAGCCTGACCCCCAAAAGCCCCGCCCCCTTCCCTTTCTCCCTGTCGACAGCGCCCCCTGTAGAGTAACAGTGGTATTGATTTTTCACGTCATTTAGTGCTTCAACTGTGCCATATTCTTTCAGGATGGAAATGTTGATACTAATAACAATAAAAAAATGTTTGAAATGTCTTCTTTTATTTATTTATTCGGGGAAGGAAGGGGGCGGGGTCATTGGGGGGGGCGTGTTAGCTTAGATGTTAATGAGGATTAAAAATGGGGCAAATTGAGGTAAACAGAAATGAAAGAAAGCAGCATAGTTAAGAGGTTAAAGGTCATGTACAGTTTTTGTGTTGTCAGTAGGAGTTAACATCTGGACTTTTGAACAGGTCTCTGCTGGCATTAATGAAGCTAAGTAAGAACACAAGTGACCGCTAGAGTCAAACACTACAGGACAAATCTGCACGGCCTACGAGACAGGCGGACCGGCGGCCATGTTGGAGCAGTCGTCGTCTTCATCCTCCTCCTCTCGGTCTTCACCGTCGTCGTCCTCGCCTGGGCGGCCATCAGTCCATCTGGCCGCGCTCTCGCTTCTTGCCTTCTTTCTTCTGCTTCTTGGCGTCTGGGGGACGAACGGGACGGGAAGAAGACGCGTGAGAAGGGACGAGGGAAGGCGGTGACCTTTCACCTTGGTCACCTGACGTGAAGTAACTCATACATCCAAATGAAAAGAATCCCAGTTCAACAATATTAATCAATGCACTGCATGCGTTGATTGTTATTGATTGGTCTTTGCTTTTTTTTTAACATTGAGCATTTACTGATGAATCAAAGGTTTGTGTCAGATTTTCACCCCAATATTTCAACATTTTAAAATAATTATTAATTCAAACATTTCTCCCAGTTTTTCATTTTGTCTTTTGCATTTGTGATTTAACGATGTTTCCTTACGTTTAAAAAGTGAGTTATTGTGTATGTAAATTACTGTATACACACTTATACCAGGGCTCGCCAACCCATCAATCTTTAGGACCCTACCGGTCGATCGCGAAAATATTAGAACATTATAAACAGTTAGCTTCTACAGCAAGGGTGCCCAAAATGTGGCATAGGGGCCGTCTGTGGCCCGTGACTCGATTATCATTGGCCCGACGAACATTACAAAAAACAAACATAAAACACCAGCAGAAATTGGAAAAACAGCAAGAAACAGTGAGAAAAAGCCCAAATCAGCCAATGACGACAACAACCACACAAAGCTTTGTCTTTAAAAAACAAAAACTAATATATATATATATATATATATATATATATATATATATATATATATATATATATATATATATATATATATATATATATATATATATATATATATAGTACAGGCCAAAATTTTGGACACACCTTCTCCTCATTCAATGCGTTTTCTTTATTTTCATGACTATTTACATTGTAGATTGTCACTGAAGGCATTCCAAATAACTGAAAACATGTTTTATATTCTAGTTTCTTCAAAATAGCCACCCTTTGATTACTCTGCTTACTGCTTTGCACACTCTTGGCATTCTCTCGATGAGCTTCAAGCACACCTGTGAAGTGAAAACCGTTTCAGGTGACTACCTCTTAAAGCTCATCAAGAGAATGCCAAGAGTGTGCGAAAAAGTAATCAGAGCAAAGGGTGGCTATTTTGAAGAAACTAGAATATAAAACATGTTTTCAGTTAGTTCACCTTTTTTTGTTAAGTACATAACTCCACATGTGTTCATTCATAGTTTTGATACCTTCAGTGACAATCTACAATGTAAATAGTCATTAAAATTAAGAAAACGCACTGAATGAGAAGGTGTGTCCAAACTTTTGGCCTGTACTGGGTTTTTGGCTAAGACCAGGGATCTTGGACTCAAAAAGGTTGGTGACCACTGACTTATACACTAATAGCTCATAACATTTGAATAGATTTGAAAAGTGTAATTAATTGTTCTTTTAGTCTTAAAGTCCTAAAATGGTAAATTATTTTTATTTTTATTTATTGACATGCACCTATGAAGAGGATGTGTTATTTTTATAATTGTTTAATTTAATTTTTTAATTGTATTTACCGTAATTTCCGGACTATAAGCCGCTACTTTTTCCCCTCGTTCTGGTCCCTGCGGCTTATACAAGGGTGCGGCTTATTTACGGCCTGTTCTTCTCCGACACCGACGAAGAGGATTTCGGTGGTTTTAGTACGCAGGAGGAAGACGATGACACAATGATTAAAGACTGACTTTTCATATACCGGTAGGCAGGTTATTTTGATAACATACAGACGAGCACTTTGTATTACTTTGCACCGTTGTATTATTTGTACTCTGCATGAATGCTGTTCACCATGTCAAAGATGTGAAAGTTTGATTGAATGATTGAAAGATTTATTGTTAATAAATGGGACGCTTTGCGTTCCCAAACAGTCATCTCTGTCCCGACAATCCCCTCCGTGGTAGCAGGAACCCCTATATACTACGGTAATTACACATCAAAACCCTGCGGCTTATAGTCGGGTGCGGCTTATATATGAAGCAATCTGTATTTTCCCCTAAATTTAGCTGGTGCGGCTTATAGTCAGGTGCGGCTTATAGTCCGGAAATTACGGTATTTATTTTTGTTTACTTCTTTTTCTATCTATAATCCATCCACTCACCATCCCATCACACTCTCCACACACCCACCAACTCACTCACTCACTCACCCAACCATCCATCCATCCATCCAGTATCCATCCAGCCATCATCCATCTTTTAACCAACCTATCCACCCATACACAAATCCATCCATCCATGTCCATCCACCTATCTACCATCAACCCATCCATCCAATCATCTATTAACCAAGCCCACACACCCCCTTGCACACATTCATCCATGTCCATCAGCCATCATCCATCTATCAACTAACACATCCACCCAACCATGCACACATCCATTCATCCAACAATCCACCTATCCATCCTAATCCACCCTTCCATCCATCCACCGACCCACATTCCCACCCATCTATCCACCCATTCGTTCATCCATCCACATCCATCTGTTCATCCACGATCCACCCACCTATCCATCCATCAATCCATCAATCCTCCGATCCACCCACCTATCCATCCATCCATCTATCCATCAACCCACACTACCACCTATTCACTTACCATACTTACCATATTCTGGACAATACTTACCATATTTATTTACATATTTAATCCACAACAAAAAGCCTGCACAGCATAGGAGGTAGGAAATGCTGACTCCCACCCCCTCAGCACACTGGGAACCAGCATTACTCCTCTAGTCAGTTTACTAGTCACTTTATACTTATTATTGTCTCGTTTTTTTTTTACATTGCCACTTAGAGGAGTGGTCTTAGGCCATATTGTATATTGCATATTGTGTATATTGTGTTGTTTCTGTATATTGTGTGGTTTCTTCTTTTTTTTTAAAATGCAAAGCACCTTAGGGAAGCAACCTAAATTTCGTTGGACCTGTACCTGTACAAGCACAATGACAAATAAAGATCATTCATTCATTCATTCATTCACCCATACGTCCATCTAGCCCAGGGGTCGGCAACCTTTACCACTCAAAGAGCCATTTTGGCAAGTTTCACAAATTTAAGAAAGTAATGGGAGCCACAAAAAAATTTTTTAAATGAAAAACACTGCATACAAAGCTTAAATGCTTTGTGCTATGTTAACCAGGGGTCTCCGACACACGCACCGGCACGCACTTTAATGTGGAAACTTGATGTTAGTGCAGCCCGCGAGTTTTGAACTAATGGCACTTGATAGCATCATACTTGCCAGCCCTCTCACTATTCCCGGGAGACTCCCGAATATCAGAGCGTGATGACACTGCATTTGGCGCCCTCTACAGTCTGCCCTAACAGTGTACCTGCTCGACCACACGTAGAATGCAATTTCAGCTTGCTCACGTAAGTGACAGCAAGGCGTACTAACTCAGCAGCCACACATCTTACACTGACGGTACCAATACCCAGAATCCCATGCAGCCCTAACTCTTCCGTTCAACCAACGCACGGAGAGAGGGGGCGGGTTGATGTGTGGGGGGATTTGGTGGTAGCGGGGGTGTATAATGTAGACCGGAAGAGTTGGGGCTGAATGGGATTCTGGGTAATGGTTGTGTTGTGTTTATGTTGTGTTACGGTGGGATGTTCTCCAGAAATGTGTTTTTCATTCTTATTTGGTGTGGGTTCACAGTGTGGCGCATATTTGTAACTTAACAATGTTAAAGTTGTTTGATACGGCTACCGTCAGTGTAAGCTGTGTGGCTGATGACTAAGTATGCTTTGCTGTCTCCTGTGTGTGCAAGTAATAACAACATGCAACATGTGGCTGGACTGGCACGCTGTATGTAAATGCTATAGAGGACAATTACTGCAGTGCAATTAGGGCACGCCCTTTATTTAGTAATTAGAGTGTAAATTGGATTATTTTTTCCCTGGGAGTAATTTATGAGAGACACTGAGATCCATCAATCTCCTGGGAAAATCGGGGGGGTCGGCATGTATGTAGCTGAGCCGCATCAGAGTGGTCAAGGAGCCGCATGCGGCTCCGGAGCCGTGGGTTGCCGACCCCTGATCTAGCCACATCCATCCGCCCATCCTTCCGCCAATCCATCCATCTATCCAGCTAAAATGTTCAACACAAATCACGTGACATGTACAGAACTTTGACCCCCAGCCACCTATGACTCGTCATGTATATTCAAACTCAATAAATGTGTTGTTTAATGTGGCGTCATGGTGGTTCACGTTGAAAATGAAAGTGAGTTGAAAAGTCGAGACAGAAGATTCTAGAAACTCTGACCAAACTGTCCATTGTGCTCTTTGGAGACGTCATGTCTCTGTGGACATGACGGATCTCACACTCCATCCAACATGGCTTCTTGCTCTGAATTGCAAATATGACTTCCTTCAATCTCCTCCTGCTGCTCCCAGTCAAACAATTTCCTGTTTTTGTTGTCTTGCCACCTAAGCCCTCTGATCCCACGCCGGGGGAACGGAATCCCTTCCCCTTTACTTTCTGCCCCGTAACCCTTCTGCTTCTTGGAGCTTTATCTCCCAAATGTGCTGGAAACTCCATCTGCTGTCAGATTGGGTTTCTCCTGCCTTGTTGCCACTGGCCTTCATCACAAGTCTTGTGATCAAACAGGAGTGACTCCTGATTCGCTAGCGTTAATGGCCACACAAACGCTAATATTTGGTTCTGTCGTCCACACAGAAACCTTTTTCCATAAAATCTGTGCTTTTTTTGGTATGTCGAAAAACAATAATTTATTTGTCAGACTTCTGATTGGACAAAGTAAACACGACAGCCAGTTTAAAAAAATTTTATGCGGTCTTACTCGTGGCTATTCATCCCATCTCTCTGACCTGCGTTCACACTTAGCATTCACATTTTGTGCCATTTTACTGCAATTTTTTTTAACTTGGCTCATGATTTCTGGTCCTTTTTTGAATTATTGTGATTATTTCTATTGCACAAAGTGGCGGCCGTCATTACTTAATTTTTTTAATGCCTTGCTGCCGATCGACTAACACAACCTCCACGATCGACGTAATGGGCACCCCTGTTTTACATAATAACATATAATTTATAATTGCAACGTTTAAAAATGAGATGATTATGATAACTGTTGTCTCGTTGTTATGTCTTGCTTTATTATCACATTTCTGAGTCTCATTTGAAAGTATGACAATAAGTTACGTTTAGAGTTGCAAGTTCGAGACGTTAGATGGCAGTAGTTTATGGTGTGTTGGCTAGTCAGTTGTCTCTGTTAAATCTAGCCTTTTGTTGCGCCCTAAAAAGTGTTAAATGTCAGAATAATTGTATCTAAGTTATCACAAAACTTTGTGTTACATTGAGTTCCCGTCGAGAAGACAAAAGCTGTCTTTGAACCTACCAAGAAGAACGCTTGTAAAACTCCACTGTGTAGGATGGGAAGCAACATGAAGGTGTTCTGTTTCGTTCATGTATTGTAATCAACAGAAATATATTGTCTTGACCCGATAACTACAAAGCCTCCTGGTACCCTAGCACCTCCAAAACCCTTAAATCTAGACTCCAAACATCCCAGAACAAGCTAGTCAGGTTACTTTTAGACCTCCACCCCAGATCACACCTCTCTCCTACCCACTTCTCCAAAGTGGGCTGGCTCAGGGTGGAGGACAGAGTAAAACAACTTGCACTGAGCCTAGTCTATAAAATTCGCTACAACTCCCTGATACCGAAGTACATGTCAAACTACTTCCATAACGTAAATGACCGCCATAACCACAACACCAGGGGGAGCTCCACAAACCACGTTAAACCCAGATTCCGATCTAACAAAGGTCTTAACTCATTCTCCTTCTATGCCACATCAATATGGAATGCACTCCCAACAGGTGTAAAAGAAAGTGCCTCTCTATCCTCCTTCAAAACCGCACTAAAAGAACACCTCCAGACAACTTCAACCCTAGACTAACACCCTCCCCCCTCCACATCCCACCTCCCCGGATTGTAAATAATCAAATGTAAATAATCAAATGTATATACTCGTTCTTATGCTTTCTGAACTCACTTTGTTCACTGCTCTCTGTACATATCCTATCAAGTCTGTTTCAATGTCCATTTCTCAGATGATGCAATTGTTGATGACTGAAGTGCTGATATCATGCCAGATTTGGAGGTGTTGAAATTGCCATGAAAAATCGCTAATGCTAATCAGTAGCATTTCCATAACAAAACCAATGTATTTAAGCACTCACATTCACACACTAGGGCCAATTTAGTGTTGCCAATCAACCCAGGTGCACAAGCGGTAGAAAATGGATGGATGGATGTATTCAAGCATCAAGCTAGTCCATTTTTGGAAGTGGAGTCTTACCTAACTTACGTTGGAGCACTTTTGAGTTTATTTATTTGTTGGCATTGGAAATTGCAACATTACTAGAGGTAGTTTCGCAGGTAGTTAGTCCACTCTCAGTGCTGCTGGAGCAATCGTAAAGTGCAGAAGTGCAAAGAGCCGAGCTTAGTAGGCAACCGTGCGTGACGTCTTGCGCCACCCAGCTACAGTAACATGGCACCATTACATTGTACGTGAATCGGAGCCCTGTAGAACCGACAGATTCAGTGCCTAACTTAGGCCATCTCCACACCAACACAGACAGTTTAAAAAACACATATTTGGGGTTAAAACAAGCTCCATCCACACAAATGTAGTTTCAAAACTGTCTTTGTCTACACACAAACTCATACACCTGCTGCCATGCACATTTAGTCCAATCAGAAGCCTGAAAAAGCAGCAATGTCTGACTTGGTGGCATTATGTTTATTTTGATATACTTTAGACCAGGAGTGTCAAACTCATTTTAGATCGGGGGCCACATGGAGAAAAATCTACTCCCAAGTGGGCGGGACTGGCACGATAACTTAAAAATAAAGACAACTGTAGATTGTTTTCTTTGTTTAAAAACTGTCATGTCTGTTGATCATGTTTTTGTTTAGTTATGTTCTGCTTGGTTTTTGGACACTTTTTAGTTCCTGCTTTCACTCCCTTGCCTTGTCACCATGACTACTCATTAGTTTCACCTGTCTCACGTTTTGCACTCGCGCACCCGTCACAAATCATGTCTGTATTATTTAAGCCCATTGTTGCCAGGAAGTCAGCCTGGCGACATTACTTCTGACACCCATGCTAACTCTGCTACTTCTGATACTCATGCCTGTTCATAGTTATGCTTCATGCCGTGCCACGTAAGTTTTGTTTGTTCATGTCACAGTTAGCGAGTTTTGTTTCATGTTCATAGTTTCTGCCTTTGTGCAAGTTTTGTTTTCTTAGCCAAGTTTATCTCCGCCTGTGAGCGCGCCTTTTGTTTGTACCCCTTTTTGTAGTTTGTTAGTGTTAAAATAAATATGTATCTACCTTCACGCCATGTCCAGTCCAACTTTACTTGCATCTCGGGAAAACAAACATCCCATAGTCCACGTTATGACAAAAACAGAACAAGCACATTCTGAAAATGTACAAATCATAATGTTGTTGGGGGGTTTTTACACTTACATGTTGCGGTTAATTTTATTATATCTTTATTTGTCGTTATTTATACTTTCTGAATAAAAATGTGTTTTTTTTTGTTTTTGTTTACATATGTAGCATAATGTACAAATAAACAAAGAATTGTGAAATCTAGTGGACACATTTAGAACAGCAGTTTCTTTCATTCCAAAATTTCGGCTCATTTTTATACTTAGCAAACTCATCCCGCGTGCCGGATAAAACCTGTTCGCCTGGCCTGATCCGGCCCTCGGACCGTACGTTTTACACCCCTGCTTTAGACGTACAATGACATGTACATTATCTTTAAAACCAGCTTGCACATACACAGAGCCCTGGGAACATTATTAAAGAGCGAATGCACACCTGTGCTGCTGAAACCCAAAACTCATAGAATTATAAGATGTTCAGCAACATGGTGATGTATTACATGTGCAGTGAAGTGTACATTATTTCTAAAATCAGCATGTACTAACGAGCCAAGGAAACCATTTTGCATGTTTAAGGGAATTATAAAGCATTTAATCATCGATATAGTGTTATGGTATGTGGACAATGAAGTGTGTATTGTCTTTAACATCAGTACACACTGCAAGGAGGACTCTACATTATTATTTTTTGTAGTTGGTTGGTCGCTTATTACGCGCGAGCACGGTCGCCCCCGGCTCCATCTACAAAAATGAAAGCAAGACACGTAAGTTAACTTCATGATTTGTCGTTAAACAAGGACTAAAAACATAAGATAATGTTGCACCTTTCTTATGACACAGAGCAAAAAGTCTTGCTTGTCAAAGTTGTACCATCAGGTGGACGTTCCACAGCGATCATATCCAAAACAGCTGACTGTCATTTGCGCCGGCGGGAGTGTTGCAAAGCCCATTTTGATGTGTCTTTTTTATTAATGTTGAGTGAAAAGAGCAGCATGTTTACGTTCAGACATACAGTAAAGTCATCTTAGAGTGTGTTTAAAGGCCTACTGAAACCCACTACTACCGACCACGCAGTCTGATAGTTTATATATCAATGATGAAATCTTAACATTGCAACACATGCCAATACGGCCGGGTTAACTTATAAAGTGCAATTTTAAATTTCCCGCTAAACTTCCGGTTGAAAACGTCTTTGGATGATGACGTATGCGCGTGACGTAACCAGTGAAACAGAAGTATCGGTACCCCATTGAATACAATACAAAATAGCTCTGTTTTCATCTCATAATTCCACAGTATTCTGGACATCTGTGTTGGTGAATCTTTTGCAATTTGTTTAATGAACAATGAAGACTGCAAAGAAGAAAGTTGTAGGTGGGATCAGTGTATTAGCGGCGGACTACAGCAACACAACCAGGAAGACTTTGACTCGGATAGCAGACGCGCTAGCCGACGCTAGCCACCGACCGCACGGATGATCGTGGTGAAGTGGAGCGCTAATGTTTTTATCATAGCTCTGTGAGGTCCCGTTATACTAAGTTAGCTTCAATGGCATCGTTAGCAACAGCATTTTTAAGCTTCACCAAGCTGGAACGCATTAACAGTGTAGTTACATGTCCCTGGTTTAATAGTATTGTTGCTCTTCTGTCTATCCTTCCAGTCAGGAATTTATTTATTTTGTTTCTATATGCAGTTAAGCACGATGCTATCACGTTAGCTCCGTAGCTAAAGTGTTTCGTCGATGTATTGTCGTGGAGATAAAAGTCACTGTGAATGTCCATTTCGCGTTCTCGACTCTCATTTTCAAGAGGATATAGTATCCGAGGTGGTTTAAAATACAAATCTGTGATCCACAATAGAAAAAGGAGAGAGTGTGGAATCCAATGAGCCCTTGTACCTAAGTTACGGTCAGAGCAAAAAAAGATATGTCTTGCACTGCCTCTAGTCCTTCACTCTAACGTTCCTCATCCACAAATCTTTCATCCTCGCTCAAATTAATGGGGTAATCGTCGCTTTCTCGGTCCGAATCGCTCTAGCTGCATTGAAAACAACAGGAAAATATGAGGAGGCTATCAACTGACTACGTCACGCTACTTCCGATAGGGGCAAGGCTTTTTTTTATCAGATACCAAAAGTTGCGATCTTTATCGTCGATGTTCTCTACTAAATCCTTTCAGCAAAAATATGTCAATATCGCGAAATGATCAAGTATGACACATAGAATGGATCTGCTATCCCCGTTTAAATTTTAAAAAATCATTTCAGTAGGCCTTTAAAGGCAGCAAGGCAGTGTTGTTGAGCTTGGAAATGACAGCGCACAACCGTGACGTCATCACAAGTCTCCGTTTGTGCCGTGTACACGCATACGCTAAGCAGAGAGTTTTGGATCTCTACACTTTGGCCAGCGGTTGTAAAAGTCTGAGTTTTTAAAGACAAAAGTATGCGTCTGCGTGTGGACTAGAGGCCTAAACACAGAGATAAGTATGCGTTTATTAATTATTTGTGTTCGTGTGGACATGGCCTCAGAGGCAGTCTACCCGGCAAGAAATCTGCGTTCTAAGAACACCGGCTTATTAGTGATTCCCAGAGCCCCAAAAAAAGTCTGCAGGCTATAGAGCGTTTTCTATTCGGGCTCCAGTACTCTGGAATGCCAGAGACAGTTAGAGATGCTACCTCAGTAGAAGCATTTAAGTCCCATCTTAAAACTCATTTGTATACTCTAGCCTTTAAATAGACCCCCATTTTAGACCAGTTGATCTGCCATCTCTTTTCTGCTCTGCCCCCATCTCCTGCGTGGAGAGGTTATTAGGTGACCACAGATGACCACTCATCTTTGCATCAGTTGGGGACGTATCTGTGCTGCTAAGTTGATCCCCTGCTGGCCCCACTATGGACTGGACCCTCACACTACTACTAGGTGCACTCGACGTCCATTGCACCGGTCGCCCGGGGGGTGGGGGGTTCCCCACATCTGCGGTCCCCTCCAAGGTTTCTCATTGTAATCCCATTGGGTTGAGTTTTTTCTTGCCCTGATGTGGGATCTGAGCTGCACCCTCCCGCCCTCCCATGACTCTTGATCCTGCTTTGTTTTTGTTTTTGTTTTTTTGACATCTGGGATCTGTCCTTAAGGGGGGCCTCTGTCATGTTCCGTGGTCTGGATTTTGTTTGGTTATGTTCTGTTCGGTTTAAAGGCCTACTGAAATGAATTTTTTTTATTTAAACGGGGATAGCAGATCTATTCTATGTGTCATACTTGATCATTTCGCGATATTGCCATATTTTTGCTGAAAGGATTTAGTATAGAACAACGACGATAAAGATTGCAACTTTTGGTATCTGATAAAAAAAAAGGCTTGCCCCTACCGGAAGTAGCGTGACGTAGTCAGTTGAACATATACGCAAAGTTCCCTATTGTTTACAATGATGGCCGCATGAAGTGAGAGAGATTCGGACCGAGAAAGCGACAATTTCCCCATTAATTTGAGCGAGGATGAAAGATTTGTGGATGAGTAAAGTGCAAGTGAAGGACTAGTGGGGAGTTGAAGCTATTCAGATAGGGAAGATGCTGTGAGAGCCGGGGGTGACCTGATATTCAGCTGGGAATGACTACAACAGTAAATAAACACAAGACATATATATACTCTATTAGCCACAACACAACCAGGCTTATATTTAATATGCCACAAATTAATCCTGCATAAAAACACCTGCGTGTTTGTTATGCTAGCTCCTAGCTCCTCTGCTAGCTCCTAGCTCCATAGAACACGCCAATACAATTCAAAGACCTGATCAACACACACAATCACTCAGCCCAAAAGACCGTTCACCTAACCCAAGGTTCATAAAGCTTATATATTTTAAAAAAGTTACGTACATACGCAAAAAAAAGTTGCGCACATACGGTCAAGCGATCAAATGTTTAGAAGCCAAAGCTGCATACTCACAGTAGCACGTCTGCGTCTTTGTCATCCAAATCAAAGTAATCCTGGTAAGAGTCTGTGTTGTCCCAGTTCTCTACAGGCGTCTGTGTATCGAAGTCAAAAGTCCTCCTGGTTAGAGTCTCTGTTATCCGAGTTCTTCCATCTTGACTGCATCTTCCGGGAATGTAAACAAAGAAGCGCCGGCTGTGTACTGTTGTTGCTGACTACGTTCGAAAAATACGTCCATTTCGCACCGACAACTTTCTTCTTTGCTTGCTCAGCTTCCTTCTCCATAATGCAATGAACATGATTGCAACAGATTCACGAACACAGATGTCCAGAATACTGTGGAATTATGAAATGAAAACAGAGCTTTTTCGTATTGGCTTCAATGTGGAAGGCATATCCGTGTTCCCCGGGTTACGTCACGCGCATACGGCATCCTCAGAGGCGTTTCGAACCGGAAGTTTAGCGGCAAATTTAAAATGTCACTTTATAAGTTAACCCGGCCGTATTGGCATGTGTTATAATGTTAAGATTTCATCATTGATATATAAACTATCAGACTGCGTGGTCGGTAGTAGTGGGTTTCAGTAGGCCTTTAAGACTCCATAGTTCCTGTTTTTGTGTACTCTGTTTTTGCCTTGCCCATGCCATAGTCCTTGATGACATTGTTCATGCTCTACTGAGGTTCATTTCTTGTCCATAGTTTATGCTGCTCGTTTCACGCCACAGTAAGGGTTTTTGTTTCATGTCCATAGTCTGCCTAAGTGCTAGTTTTTTGTTTCCTTAGCCAAGTTGTGCCTCCGCTGTGAGCGCTTTATGTTTGTACACTTATTATAGTCAAGATTAAACATGTTCTTACATTTTACCATTGTCCGGTCAAGTCCGTTTGCATCACGGGAGAACAATCCTCGCAGTAAACTGCGAAATAATCTCCGTCATGACAGCCCTGATGGGGGATCTGAGCCGAGGATGTCGTTGTGGCTTGTGCAGCCCTTTGAGACACTCGTGATTAAGTGATATGATTGATACTATGAATAGTATCAATACCATTGTGATTAATACTATGAATATGTGTAAAAATGGGCTAAAAATATGGTACTGTTTGATTTTTCATGAATCGGTACCAAATCTGTAAAACTGGAAATAATCTAACAGGATTATTGCAGGATTACAGCAGAGTACGAGTTGCGTAGAGTGAGTACATCCTGAGTTCAGAGTTTGATGTTTGTACGCTCGCTAAGTAAACTGAGGTCATTCAGAAAAAAACATGGCTGCTCATAGAACGTGGTTTGGCTGTGGATGGACGTCCATGACTGCTGGCGTTGTTTGTCACAAACACTCGTATTCGCACGGAGTCAAACACCCCTCGTGTGTTTTTGTGTCCTTCTAGCTTGTTACATAGCCCCAATCACATTTGAGCTAATCGAATTCCTCCGGCTTAGCCGCGCCGTCATTACAGGGAATTGAATTGGATGCGGGGGAAACAACGCCGCCGCCGCTGCCTGCTGTTCACGCCGCATTACGGCAAACGATGTGCACTGCGACAAGATGAACGTCAACACGACGTAATGAAGGCAACGGCGTAAACAAAAGTTGTTTTAATTGAATTTTTCCCACCCCCGTCAGGGTATTTCTGACTCCCCGTTTGAAATAATTATGGATTCAATTTAGTGGAAATATTCAATTCAAATGAAGCTAACGCTAATGAAGCAGCGCTGGTGGGGATCATGGAGAGAACAGAAGGAAACCATCCATCCGTTTTCTATTGGGGGAAGCAGGAACCTACCATAGCTGACTTTGATGATGTCATTTTAGTGACAAACCAGCAGACATGTGAGAAAATGACCACGCCCCCTTGTTGTCCTGACATGCTGGGCACAAAAAGGGCGACATTTTGTCAAAACATGCACACCTGCGGTGTTGTCTGTGCTATTATTTTTCTGACAAACACACCACACGGTGGCGCTGGTCTTGAACCCCAAAGTTCGACCTTAAAAGTGGGATTGACTTGAAATGTCTCACGCAGCTCAGTGTGCCCTGCAAAACAACTTTATGGTGCTTTGCTAAAATCACACCAAATTTGGTATGGACCTTCAGGGGACTGACAAGCACATGTGTGCACAATTTGAACAAGATTGGTTGAAAAACATGGTCGCCATAAAAAAAAAAAACATCTTAGCAGGGGGCGGTACTTAGCAAGTAATTGTTCACAAGTCTCTGTCTAATTCAGGGGTCCCCAAACTACGACCTGCGTATATATACTGTATATATTTTTTTTATTATAATTTTTTAAATTCTGTCCTTTCTAATCCATTTTCTACCACTTGTTACTCTCAGGGTCTCCTAGCACATATTTCCATTGATAACATGACATCATTGCGCTCGGAATATATATATACAGTATGTATACGTATATATATACATACATATATATATATATATATATATATATGTATGTATATATATATATATATATATATATATATATATCCATCCATCCATCCATTTTCTACCGAATATATGACATCACATGGACAAAGATAAGACCTTCTTGAGGAAAGTTCTGCAGTCAGATAAAACAAAAATTTAGCTTTTTGGCCACAATACCCAGCAACATGTTTAGAGGAGAAAAGGTGAGGCCTTTAATCCCAGGAACACCATACCTACCGCCAAGCATGGTGGTGGTAGTATTATGCTCTGGGCCTGTTTTGCTGCCAATGGAACTGGTGCTTTAAATGGGACAATGAAAAAGGAGGATTACCTCCAAATTCTTCAGGACAACCTAAAATCATCAGCCTGGAGGTTGGGTCTTGGGCGCAGTTGGGTGTTCCAACTGGACAATGACCCCAAACACACGTCAAAAGTGGTAAAGGAACGGCTAAATCAGGCTAGAATTAAGGTTTTAGAATGGCCTTCCCAAAGTCCTGACTTAAACGTGTGGACAATGCTGAAGAAACAAGTCTGTGTCAGAAAACCAACAAATTTAGCTGAACTGCACCAATTTTGTCAAGAGGAGTGGTCAAAAACTCAACCAGAAGCTTGTGGATGGCTACCAAAAACGCCTTATTGCAGTGAAACTTGCCAAGGGACATGTAACCAAATATTAACATTGCATTATGTATACTTTTGACCCAGCAGATATGGTCACATTTTCAGTAGACCCGTAATAAATTCATAAAAGAACCAAACTTCATGAATGTTTTTTGTGACCAAAAAGTATGTGCTCCAATCACTCTATTACAAAAAAATAACAGTTGTAGAAATGATTGGAAACTCAAGACAGCGAAGCAATTTGACCACAACCCATAAGGGGCGCCATTTAATTCCTAGCAACAATACCGCGCAATTTATGCAGCTGAGAAGTTGCATGACTGCCGTCCAACGACATCAACACAGGCTTAGGAAGTTTTAGTACTTCGGTATAAATTCAATTTTCTATCACAGCAATGTTTATAGAAATGTACATTTGAGCTAGTTTCTTCACCAAGAAATGCTAACTGTAGCTAGACATCAGCGGGCAGCAGCAATCAGACTAAACGTGGCGGATTGAAAAAAAGTAGAGATGTCCGATAATATCGGACTGCCGATATTATCGGCTGATAAATGCTTTAAAATGTAATATTGGAAATTATCGGTATTGGTTTCAAAAAGTAAAGTTTATGACTTTTTAAAACGCCGCTGTATGGAGTGGTACACGGACATAGGGAGATGTACAGAGCAGTTGCGTCTCCCAGTCATACTTGCCAACCCTCCCGGTTTTCCCGGGAGACTCCCGAATTTCAGTGCCCCTCCCGAAAATCTCCCGGGGCAACCATTCTCCCGAATTTCTCCCGATTTCCACCCTGACAACAATATTGGGGGCGTGCCTTAAAGGCACTGCCTTTGCGTGCCGGCCCGGTCACATGATATCTACGGCTTTTCACACACACAAGTGAATGCAAGCCATACTTGGTCAACGGCCATACAGGTCACACTGAGGGTTGCTGTGTAAACAACTTTAACACTGTTACAAATATGCGCCACACTGTGAACCCACAGCAAACAAGAATGACAAACACATTTCGGGAGAACATCCGCACCGTAACACAACATAAACACAACAGAACAAATACCCAGAACCCCTTGCAGTACTAACTCTTCCGGGACGCTACAATATACACCCCGCTACCCCCCCACCACCACCACCTCAAACCCGCCCACCTCAACCTCCTCATGCTATATATTTTTTGGAGTAATGAACTTTGATTCCACTGTTACCACTTTATCTGTGTGTAATACACAATCCTTGGATCAGAAATTTGCTGTTGGGTGGAAACCTTATATGTCTAAAACCATTCCTTTATTGTTATTATTTGTGAAAATAGCAGATCTGCAAGCTTACAATGGGTTGAACTTACACTACCGTTCAAAAGTTTGGGGTCACATTTAAATGTCCTTATTTTTGAAGGAAAAGCACTGTACTTTTCAATGAAGATAACTTTAAACTAGTCTTAACTTTAAATAAATACACTCTATACATTGCTAATGTGGTAAATGACTATTCTAGCTGCAAATGTCTGGTTTTTGGTGCAATATCTACATAGGTAGATAGGACGAGACTTAAAACCAGGGGAGACAGGGCCTTCTCTGTGATCGGCCCTAAACTCTGGAACACTCTGCCCCTCCATGTTCAAACTGCTCCCACAGTGGAGTGTTTTAAGTCTCGTCTTAAGACCCACTTTTATTCTTTGGCTTTTAACACTACGTGAGTTGTGTGGTCTTCTGTCCTCTGTTGTCCTGTGTGGTTAGGGTTAGGGTTATAAATTTTGATGTCTATTTAAATGTTTTAATTGGTTTTACCCTTTAATATCGTTTTTAATCATATTTATTTTTTATATTGTCTCTGTATTGGTTTTCTATTCATTTATTCTTTGTTTTTATTCAGTCATTGGTGTAGCATAATATTGTTTTTAATATTATTTTTAATATCGTTTTTAATATTGTTTTTAATATTGTTTTTAACATGGCTGTGCAGCACTTTGGAAACATTCTTGTTGTGTAAATGTGCTATATAAATAAAGTGCATTGGATTGGATTGGATAGGTGTATAGAGGCCCATTTCCAGCAACTATCACTCCAGTGTTCTGATGGTACAATGTGTTTGCTCATTGGCTCAGAAGGCTAATTGATGATTAGAAAACCCTTGTGCAATCATGTTCACACATCTGAAAACAGTTTAGCTCGTCACAGAAGCTACAAAACTGACCTTCCTTTGAGCAGATTGAGTTTGTGGAGCATCACATTTGTGGGGTCAATTAACACGCGAAGTCCCAGAGAAGGGTCAATTGACATTTTTACCTAGAAAACACACAAGAGGGTCATTTGACCCCTAGTCCCCCCTGTGGACACTCCTTTTGTTATGAAAATGTGGCTGTTAGTGGCACACGGCAGGGGGCCACTTGAGCCTGTGTGGGGGAGGGGACCTTACAGCTCAAGCTTTAGTTCTGAGGTAGGTTGTGTGTGTTTTTGCAAGGATCAACAGAATGAAGGGATCAACACTCTGACATTTATTGTTAAAAAAAATACAAAACAAAACATATTTACAAAGAATGAAAAAGCAACTGTTTTCCCAGTTTTGGTGTGGAGGGTTGTTGCAGAAGCAATTGTTATTTTTATGTGCCAAAAATAGTTTTAAAAAAAAAATTTACAAAGAAAAAAGCATATTTACAAAGAATGAAAAACCATGTCCATGTAAACGTGACTGACATACATTTGAGCAGTCACTCACAATCCTGGCACTGCCATTGCTCCTTTCGGCATTTCCCACATGTATAATTTTTCTGTCTACCTAGACAAACTGCCCCTAACAGCCTCATTACCATAACAAAATGAGTGATTAGTGTATTCGGGAAAAGCATCGGGCCAAATGACCCCTCTCTGGGTCTTCTAGGTAGACAGAAAAATGCTGGGACTTCTAGTGTTAAACGCTGAAAATGGCCAGGAAAAGAGAACTTTCATCTGAAACTCGACAGTCTATTCTTGTTCTTAGAAATGAAGGCTATTCCACAAAATTGTTTGGGTGACCCCAAACTTTTGAACGGTAGTGTATAGATCTGCTGCTATTTTCACAACTTATGTGTGACACTGCCCAACAGCAATCTCCAATACTTATTGACCTAAATTAATTTGTTAAAAAATTATACTTATACACTTATATTATACTTTTTATTCTTTTTTTTTGACTTTTCATCGACTAAAACTAGACTAAAACCCTTTTGAGTTTTCGTCGACTAAAACTGGACTAAAACTATCACATATAAAAGTGACTAAAATGTGACTAAAACTAATAAGCATTTTAGTCCAAAAGACTAAGACTAAGACTAAATGTAAGATGGTTGTCAAAAACAACACTGAGTGAGAGCATGTCCCAAATTCCAAGCTGCTGTTTTGAGGCATGTTAAAAAAAAATAATGCACTTTGTGATTTCAATAATAAATATGGCAGTGCCATGTTGGCATTTCTTTCCATAAATTGAGTTGATTTATTTTGGAAAACCTTGTTACATTGTTTAATGCATCCAGCGGGGCATCACAACAAAATTAGGCATAATAATGTGTTAATTCCACCACTGTATATATCGGTATCGGTTGATATCGGAATCGGTAATTAAGAGTTGGACAATATCGGAATATCGGCAAAAAAGCCATTATCGGACATCTCTACAAAAAAGTATTGACCACTTCGGTAGAGCCTCAGAAAGTTTGTATAACATCGATTTGCAAGCGCATCAACTTTCATATAAATGTGCATTTTAGCTTGTGTTGCTCGTCAAGAAATGCTAATTGTCTAAAATCAGAAAAAAATTCTGACTATTCAAAATCATCACCAACTTATATTGGTATTAAATTAATTTTTAAGGCTAGGCAACTGTGACGATCAGTCACTTCATTTCAGTTTGTTTCCTGGTTTTTGTATTACTTCCTGTCAGTGCTCTTATTTTGTTATATTTCCTGTTTGTTCCGCCGAGCACTGTTTTCTCCTCACCTGCCGTTGATTGGCACCTGCTGCCAATCAGCATATGTCTATTTATGTTTTCTCTCGAGCACTCCTCAGTGCTCGATGATAGACTCTCTATGTTTGGAACTTTTTATGCAAGACCGCTTTATTTTCTGTTTATGTTAAATTAAAATCATCCTCCTCCTGGTTCTTGCATCTTGGGGACACACAAACGGCAGCCATGCGAGTTCCTCACAGCAACGTTCATATAAATGCTTTAGTTTAATTAATTGCTAGTAAATGTAATCAAATTAGTTAGTTTAATGTTTATTAGTTTAATGAAACGCTAATTATCGCTTGCTTTGTGCTAGTTAGACGTGACGCGACAACAAAACCAAACGTGGGGGATGACAAAAAAGTATCGCGTTATTGTTCTAGAAAATGATATTGACACAAACAAAGTGGACTAGCAAGCGTTTCCGCGCCAAAGAAAAGCCTTGTCCGTGCTCGCCATGCAAATGCGAGGCTTCACCGGGCGTAACGGAGTTCAAACGAGCGACCACGAGGTTAAGCAAACTCATCTGCCGGAGCGCGATAAGACTGGCATCAATTTGGCACTCTTGTTCGGACAAACGTCGGCGGGTCAATTACGTCCTCGTTTGCGGAGCTAACAAAAGTGCGGAGGTGCGCGCTGTTTGACATTCTCCCGTCAGCGCGGGCGCTGGAAGGTGGGAGCGAGAAGCAAAGCAAACAGGGTGTGATTACGCATGAATAGCGAGTTAACCTCCTCACCTCGCCGTCAACGCCGCTTCATCAGCGCGACACTTAAGTAGGTGGATTTCCATCACGCCAAGCGCTAATTACGGCAGAGCGGCGTTGTTTTTGCGGCACTGGGAATGTGCAATCAGCTCGTCTTGGAAGATGACAGACAATCAAAGACGACTTTTTGTCATCGTGAACAAATTTAGCGAGTTTGAAGCAGGCAGGAAACTAAATTTGCATTTTAGCCTTAAGACAGGGGTGACAAACTCATTTTAGATGGGGGGGCCACATGGAGA
Organism: Entelurus aequoreus; assembly: GCF_033978785.1. Taxonomy (NCBI): domain Eukaryota; kingdom Metazoa; phylum Chordata; class Actinopteri; order Syngnathiformes; family Syngnathidae; genus Entelurus; species Entelurus aequoreus. Next base: position 11,856,730 of record NC_084742.1, on the reverse strand, counting down.
AAAATCTACTCCCAATCTACAGCACGATAACTTAAAAATAAAGACAACTTCAGATTGTTTTCTTTGTTTAAAAATAGAACAAGCACACACTGCAAAAACTGAAATCTAAGTAAGATGAAATATCTCAAATAAGGGTGATATTTGCTTATTTTCTGTCTGATAAGATCATTCTTCTCACTAAGCAAATTTTATGTTAGAGTGTTTTACTTGTTTTAAGGGTATTGGTCCTAAATGATCTCAGTAAGATATTACAGCTTGTTGCTAAGATGTTATGACCTATATTGAGTAAAACATGCTTGAAACTAGAATATCAACTGTTGCAAAGCTGTGTCATCAACACTACTTTTTTAAAGTAATCATTTCTTATTTCAAGCATGAAAAAAAAAATCATGACTTTGACACAATTGTGTCTCATAATTAAAACAGATGACAGCCAAATGGACTTTGCTGTTTTATTTTCAATGAAACAATAGAAAATACGTACTCGTATAGTAGTACAATGGGCACAGTACAGTAAACGGACAGTTAATATTTAAACATTTAACATGTGATATTTCAAACAATTTTGAACAGAGATAGTTCATGCACATTCAGGTAAATTCTTCAAAATTACAATTTAAAAAAAATTGGCCGGGGGCCGGGCTGTATATATGCGCACTAATTGACTGAAAGAGCACGCAGTTGGCGCGATGATGTCATGTTGTCGATGGAAAAATGCATTTTTAGACAATATGATTTGCCTGAACGGCTATGAGACCCCGAGAGTAACAAGCGGTTGCCTTGTTGCCTTCCCATTAAGAACAATAAATTAGTTTTTAGTATAATAGAATAGAATAGAATGTACTTTATTGATCCCTGGGGGAAATTAAGTTTGCTGGTTTCAAGAAATGTAATGCCGAGCGCATATCATTATGTCAAGATAATGGCACTAGGATTTACTTAATTTAAGAATATTTTTCAACATATTGAGCAAAAAGGTCTCTTTTTTTTCTACCAAGAAAAGTACACTTGTTATTACTGAGAATATTCTTATTTTAAGGTATTTTGGGTTCATTGAGGTTAGCTAATTTTACTTGTTTTGGAGAGTCTTTACAAGCCAAATTGTCTTGTTCTATTGGCAGATAATTTTGCTTAGTTCAAATAAAACACCCCTCATTTTTGTTTTTCTTGTTTTTGAACACTGACTTTTTGCAGTGTACTTTTGGCAATATAGTGTATTTTAAGAGATTTGGATCTCAAAAACATAAGTGCTACTTGATAAGTACATTTCACGCTGAAGTATTATTAAAAGGCTGACTTGTCTAAAGTGGGGGGAAAAAAACATGACATTTTCCTGTCTTCCAGTTTTTGGGAAGCCAATGTTTTTTGTCATCAGGGCCAGAGGAGTGAGGATATTTTAAAGACTCCTGCAACAGGGATGCTGGGATGGAGGTCCTTATTGGCATGCATGACGTAGAAGAAGACAACGTTGTGAGCTCTTGTTGCTTTCCGAGTGTTCGAGAGTCTTAGCGTGTCTGAACGCCATCCATAATTCATACACGCACACTTCCTGGCTGACACCACAAAACCGCCAGCTTCAGTCGGCGCCAGCGAGCCTCGCTGTGGCCGACACTGACAAAGGACATTTTCACGTATTTATTCATTGAAGGCAGCGGCTTCAACAAGTCTGTTTGAAGAAGTATTGCAATAAAATGGAGTCAGTCAGCAAGTGCGGAGCCGAGGTACAAACATGCGCTGCAGGGATTGTCAGCTCACACCAAGGTGGCCAAACTTTTCCCAGCAAGGTGCCAGACACAGAAATAGCATACCACTTCAATACTTGCCCATTAGCAAACACAAACAATTATCATTACACTCATTTTCCTCACAATTACCATCAACCTCAACTTGTGCTATTGTTACAATAATTGTATCTAAGTTATCACAAAACTTTGTGTTGCCATGAGTTCACGGCGAGAAGACGAAAGCTGTCTTTGATCCTACCAAGAAGAAGGCTTGTAAAACTCCACTGTGTAGGATGGGAAGCAACATGAAGGTGTTCTGTTTCTTTGATGTATTGTAATCAACAGAAATATATTGTCCTGGGGCCTTTTCTTTGAAGGAATCAAAGGCGATGGCTGTTTACGACCCCCGTGCCTTAGAAACAGCTGTTGCCATGTAATCAGGGAAAGTCCAAATAAGAGGCGTACAATCTTTCGTCAGAGCGTGGTGGAACTGTGCAAAGAGTACAGTCCAGACGTTTCTCCTCATTGAGCCAAATTGAATTCTGTCTCTGTTCAATTCCTTGCTTCTTGTCTTGTTTAATAGATGTCATCAGTGTTTGGACCTGACAGCTACGATCATTTGTGAATTCCCATCTGGCCACACGAGAAGGAACAGTGGAAGTGCAGAACATTGTGGAAGTCATTTCTTGACGCCTTTCAGGAATCGGGCATTGTATCCCCTGTCTAATATTTCAAGATGTAAAATGTTGCTGCATGCTTTGAATGGGAACAATACAAATTAAAAAGTGAAAGCCAGTAGTCCAAATTCAAATCTTAACATAAATAACTCCTAAAGTTGTCCTAATAGTTTTTGCATTTTTACTGAAACTATTATGTTTTTTAAGTTATTCATGTTTTAATGTGTCATTCATCATTGCTAGACCCTGAGGGATCGAAGGTCACGGGCATTCAATGTTGGTTTTCAGCCTTGCTGCTTACGTGCAGCAATTTCTCCAGATTCTCTGAACCTTTTGATAATATTACGGGCCGTAGATGGTGAAATCCCTAAATTCCTTGCAATATCTCGTTGAGAAATGTTGTTCTTGAACTGTTGGACAATTTGCTCAGGCATTTGTTGACAAAGTGGTGACCCTCGCCCCATCCTTGTTTGTGAATGACTGAGCATTTCATGGAAGCTGCTTTTATACCCAATCATGGCACCCACATGTTCCCAATTAGCCTGTTCACCCGTGGGATGTTCCAAATAAGTGTTTGATGAGCATTCCTCAACTTTCTCAGTCTTTTTTGCCAGCTTTTTTTAAACATGTTGCAGGCATCAAATTCCAAATGAGCTAATATTTGCAAAGTTTTCCAGTTCGAACGTTAAGTATCTTGTCTTTGCAGTCTATTCAATTGAATATAGGTTGAAAAGGATTTGCAAATCATTGCATTTTATTTTTATTTACGATTTACACAACGTGCCAACTTCACTGGTTTTGGGTTTGGTACATAAACCCTATAATTATCCAAAAACCGGATTTTGTGATGAAATGTCTGCGTCTTTCGTGGCACACACGAGTGACGTAGCTTGCCCAAAGCTGACAAAAAAAAGTCACATTCAAGTCGCATTCAGGTCGCGTTGCGTTTAGACTGAGGTCACATTCGAAAAGATCATAATCCAATCAGATTTGGACAACCTCCTGATGTGGCCTGAATCTGATGTGAAAAGATCAGATTCGTAGCACAAATCCGATCTGTGTCATTTGAGGGGAAAATAATCAGATTTGATGTGCGGTGTAAACGGAGCCATAGAGGATTCCAGCTTGAGGCTGCAATAAGTGCTCCCTGGAGTCCTTTGATCCCATCTTTTTCTATTATGTCTCTATCAACAGGTGCTATGGGAACCTCTCTGTAGTATGGGAGTCGGAATTTGAGCAGTGCCTCTCAGTCATCGGAGTAGGAGCATGGCTCAACAATTTGCTTAAGACATAGGCAATGGTGCATGCTGCATCACCTTGCGTTGCCCCTGATCCCAGCTGGTTGTGATTAAAAATGTCTGCAACCCAAGACTCGGCATCCATGTTGCAATCTGTCATCAAATGGCTCCACTTTTCGGTCATTCCAGACTTCTCAACTAGGTAAATGCCAGTGTCCAGGTTGCTGGTCTCAGCAATTCGTTTCAACAGTTGAAGTACCAATGATTGCCACACACACACTAGGTGTGGTGAAATTTGTCCTCTGCATTTGACCCATCCCCTTGTTCACCCCCTGGGAGGTGAGGAGAGCAGTGAGCAGCAGCGGTGGCCGCGCCCGGGAATCATTTTTGGTGATTTAACCCCCAATTCTAACCCTTGATGCTGAGTGCCAAGCAAGGAGGTAATGGGTCCCATTTTTGGTCTTTGGTATGACTCAGCCGGGGTTTGAACTCACAACCTACCGATCTAAGGGCGGACACTCCAACCACTAGGCCACTGAGTAGGACCAGCTGTTTTAATTTCAAAAATGACTGCTGCGCCAGACTCATCATTTCCCTGTGACTCTCTAAGGGTCACAACTGTAATCAGGTCTTTTGCGTCATTTTGCCATAAAATAGATTGTGTTTTACACAAAACAGTGACTTTAACCTTGTTGTTAAGGTTGACTAAAGTAGATTATTTACTACTTGTATATTCCAGCAAAAAGTTGAGTGTCAATGTTTGTCTTTGTAGCTTTTGGATTTTAAGTCCGGTTTTTTTTTCTTTACAAAAGTAGTACATATATTCCATTAGCAGAGCCAATAAATGTTCAATGTCACTAACATAAGACTTAGACTTAGACTTTAATAACACTGCTGAGTAGTCAGTATATTGGAAAATGAAAGAACAGCGCGGTAATCCAACCCAGGACCTTCTCGCTGTGAGGCACGAGCACCACCGTGCTGCCAAATATTTAGATATGATTTTTTTATTAGTACTTGCAGGTAAATTTGGCTCGCAGTGAGAGACATTCATACAAAACAGTATAATAAATAAAGTAAAAAAATCAGTAAAATAGCAACACAAATTGTCATCATACCCAACATCATTTGATGCTGCCTCATAAAGTGCATTTAGTATGTAAAGTGTCTACCCTCAAAGAGCATGGCACTCTGCATCATATCTTTGTCATCATCATCAACATCAGTATCGTCATCAGCATCAGCATCATCACCATCCATCCATCCATCCATCCATTTTATACCGCTTGTCCCTCTCATACCAATATCAAAATCATTATCAACATCAGCGTTATTACCATCACCGCCACAACCATCCTCAAAGGATCATCTAGTTTTATTAAGGCAGTGTTTTTCAACCTTTTTTGAGCCAAGGCACATCTTTTTAATAAAAAAAAAATACGGCGGCACACCACCAGCAGACAAGTTTAAAAAATGAACCAGGGATTTTTATACTATTCTAAATTAAACTTTTTTTGATGCATGTTTTGTACCAAAATACATTACTGGATATGTTAATAATTTATAATTTTTTTGGTGAAAATAATAATAAATTCAACATAATTGAAAACACACATTTTCAAACCTTCCTGACACAGTTCCGACTGAGAATAATTAAAACCAGGGATTTTCCATTATATTCCTATCAGTGACAGAGCAGGAAGGGGCTAGGAATCACAATGATTTTATTGGTTTATTAGGTATTATATTTCATTGTTGTACAGTGTGCCTGTATGCTGGTGATCTTTTGTGGATTTTTAAAATGTTTTTTATGTTTTATAAGATTTGTGTTTGCTTGCTTCATTCTGTTTTGATGCTGAATTATAAAAAATACAACTATTTTACCTCCGGGTACCATTAAAGCAGGGGTGTCCAAAGTGCGGCCCGGGGGCCATTTGCGGCCCGCAGGTAATTTTTTAACGGCCCCACGGCACATTCTAAAAATACGATGAAAAAAAAATAAAAAACATAAAAAGTGGTATAAAAGAGCAAACAGGTGAAATGTAACAAGAAAATGTTGCATTATTTACTCTAATAACACAAAGCTACCATGCAGGCTGTTTCTTTCTTTAAAAAATAATAATGAATCAAAATCAATGTCATTATGAATTATTGACCTATTCAAGGCTCCATTTACTTCACATTAAATATTCCACTTTGAGATATTTTGGGGGGAAAATGTTGCATATTTTTTGGTTGCCATTTAAAAAACAAAGTTTTTTAAAGTAGGGCCTAAAAAGAACAAACAAAAAACATAAACAACAATAAAACTTATAATTGACGGATAGATCTGAAGTTGATCTTGAGACTATTGTGGTAAAAGTTTTAAAATTTGTTGGATTAATTTTTTTAAACTTTACTGAGCAGTACTCTTTTGGATCCCCGATAATTTTAGTGGGACTTTTTTTTTTTAAGTGTCATTGCTCAAAAAATAATGAATGAAAATCAATGTTGTTATGAGTTATTGACCTTTTTAAGACTCCAATTATTATATAATCTCAAATATTCCACTTTAAAATTTTATTGGGGGAAAATATTGCATATTTTGTGTTTTTTTTCCATAAAAAAACACGGTTTTCCTTGACAAAAATGGCATACAACTTAAATCTTTAAAAGCGTTACATTGACAGATAGACCTAATGTTGATCTAGAGATTTAAACCTTGAATAATAATAATAATAATAATACTAAATAATGACACATTTGTAATATTTTTTTTGACCAAAACCTTTTGGGGTCCCCGGGATCAAGTCTGAGTGGAGGCCTAAATGTATCTTTTTTATATATTGGTTTTTAAAATAAAAAATATCAAAATGGCCCCCGCTTGCTTTGATTTTTCAGTGTGCGGCCCTCAGTGGAAAAACTTTGGACACCCCTGCATTAAAGAAACCTTGACTTTGACCTTGAATACATAAGACTTAATATAATGCGCCCATTTATTGATATTTTTTCCGGCTTCCTCCCACCTCCAAAGACATGCACCTGGGGATAAGTTGATTGGCAACACTAAATTGGCCCTAGTGTGTGAATGTGAGTGTGAATGTTGTCTGTCTATCTGTGTTGGCCCTGCGATGAGGTGGCGACTTGTCCAGGGTGTACCCCGCCTTCCACCCGAATGCAGCTGAGATAGGCTCCAGCGACCCCCCGCGACCCCGAAAGGGACAAGCGGTAACAAATGGATGGATGGACTTAACACCAAACACTCCCAACAGTTCTGTATATTGTACACTATTTTGTATATTGTTTTGTATGTTGAACAGCAGGGGTGTCCAAACTTTTTCCACCGAGGGCCGCACACTGAAAAATCTAAGCAAGCGGGGGCCATTTTGATATTTTTTATTTTAAATACCAGTACAATATATGTATAAAAAAAATACATTTAGGCCTCCACTCAGGCTTGATCCCGGTGAACCCAAAGGGTTTTGGTCCAAAAAATATAAAAAATGTGTCATTGTTTAGTATTATTATTATTATTATTATTATTATTCAAAGTTTGAATCTCTAGATCAACATTAGGTCTATCTGTCAATATAGCGTTTTTAAACATTAGGTTGTATGCTATTTTTGTCAGAGAAAACCCTGTTTTTTTTTAATGGAAAAAACACCAAATATGCAATATTTTCCCCCAATGAAATTTTAAAGTGGAATATTTGAGATTATAAAATAATTGGAGCCCTAAAAAGGTCAATAACTCATAACATTGATTTTAATTCGTTATTATTTTTTGAGCAATGACACACACAAAAAAATCCCACTGAAATTATTGGGGGATCCAAAAGGGTCCTACTCATTAAAGTGTTACAAAATAAATTATTTTTACTGTTTACTTTTACACAATCATCTTGAGATCAGCTTCAGATCTATCCGTCAATTGTAAGTTTTATTGTTGTTAATGTTTTTTGTTGGTTCGTTTTAGGCACATCTTTAAAAAAAAAAAAAAAAAAGAATATCTGAAAGTAGAATATTTAATGTGACGTAATTGGAGCCTTGAATAGGTCAATAATTCATAATGACATTGATTTTGATTCTTTTTTTTTTAAAGAAAGAAACAGCCTGCATGGCAGCTTTGTGTTATTAGAGTAAACATTGCAACGTGTTCTTGTTATATTTCACCTGTTTGCTCTTTTATACCACTTTTTATGTTTTTATTATCTATTTTTTTATCGTATTTTTAGAATGTGCCGTGGGGCCGTTAAAAATGACCTGTGGGCCGCAAATGGCCCCCGGGCCGCATTTTGGACACCCCTGTTGTACAGGATTGCTTATTGTTTTCATTGGATAATAGTCAGTTTATTTCAATTCTTATTTTTCATCTTTCTTACTACTTGTGTGATTTATTTGTATTCCATATTTGTTTCCACTACCGCACCTTAAGTTGGAGTCCTTAATCTCGTTATATGCACATATATTGACAATAAAGTCCATTCTATTCTATTCAGATGTACGCTGCATGATCTGCGTACAGGAGGGGCAGTCCTGAAAAAATGAGGAGCATTTCAACAAAAACCGAGAGCGAGGCCACACTCTGGACAAAAGTTATAAATTTTTAAAGGCGCTAAAAAGTTACTCCAACAGTGAAATGTGTTTGTTTTTTTTGTAAAAGTTCTCACCTATCATATCACCTAACCTATCATTTCAAACAGGTACATTTCCAAACAAAATGAAAATAGCTAAAGTTGCACCAATTTATAAGACTGGAGACAAACATCAATTTACAAATTATAGACCTGTTTCTCTACTTCCACAATTTTCTAAAATCATTGAAAAACTGTTCAATAACAGATTAGAAAGTTTCATAAATAAAAATAGAATACTCGAAGAGAACCAATATGGATACAGAGCTAATGTTTCAACTTCAATGGCTTTAATTGAAATTACAGAAGAAATTACCAATGCAATAGATAGTAAAAAATGTGCGGCAGCAGTTTTTATGGATCTAACTAAAGCATTTGACACAATTAATCACAATATTTTAATCAAAAAACTAGAACGATATGGCATCAGAGGGTTAGTCTTAAACTGGATAAGAAGTTATCTAACGAACAGGAAACAATACGTGAAGCTAGGCGAACACACGTCTACAACGCTAAATATATCCTGTGGTGTACCTCAGGGATCAATATTAGGACCTAAATTATTCAATCTCTATATAAATGACATTTGTAAAGTTACAAAAGATTTAAAGTTGGTATTATTTGCGGATGATACAACAGCGTTTTGTTCAGGAGAGAACACACAGGAGATAATACAAATAATAACAGAAGAAATTAACAAATTAAAAAGATGGTTTGACAAAAACAGACTATCGTTGAATCTTAGTAAAACTAAAATAATGCTATTTGGTAATAGTAGAAGAGAAAGTCAAACACAAATACAAATAGACGGAATAGAAATTGAAAGAGTAAACGAAACCAAATGTCTAGGTATAATGATTGATGATAAATTGAACTGGAAATCTCACGTAAAAAATATACAACATAAAGTCGCAAGAAACACGTCAATAATGAATAAAGCAAAACATGTTCTAGACCAAAAATCCCTTCATATTCTATACTGCTCACTAGTGTTACCATATCTGAGCTACTGTGTAGAAATATGGGGAAATAATTACAAAAGTACACTTCATTCATTAACGGTGTTACAAAAAAGATCAGTTAGAATAATACATAATGTTGGATATAGAGAACATACAAACCCTTTATTTATTGAATCAAAAATACTGAAATTCCACGACATAGTGAATTTGCAAACAGCTAAAATGATGCACAAAGCAAACTATAACCTGCTACCCAAGAATATACAACAATTCTTCTCAAAAAAAGAGGAGAAATATAATCTTAGAGAAAAACGTAACTTAAAACATTTGTTTGCACGTACAACACTTAAGACCTTCAGTATATCAATATGTGGAATTAAATTATGGAATGGATTAAGCAAAGCAATCAAACAATGTACTAATATGATCTACTTCAAGAAACTCTTCAAACTTAAAGTGTTTACAAAGTACAAAGAAGAAGAACCATGACAAACATTCTCAATTTATTTCATCCATTCATTCATTCATTCTTAAAGTAATCTTACTTATCTCATCATATGAAATATGACTTACTTCACCAATTATTATTATTAAATTCTTACTATTATTTATTTATTTATTTTTATTGTGATTACTTATGGAGTTTATTGTGAATAAATTAAGAACAGGAAGTGAACAAAAAGTTTTAGCAACTGTTATGTAAAAGAAAAGGGGTAGGATTAAATAAGCTCTGCTTCTTCCTACTCCTTTTCGAACATGTTGAAAAGAGAAACTGGAAATTGTGATGTATCATGTTGTATGCTTGCATGTTCCAAATAAACTCCAACTCAACTCAACTCAACTCACCTTGCAGTTTAGTCTTGGGAATCTTCCCACAAGGCTTGCTGGCCGTGACGGTGGGAGCACAGGTGGCATCCATGAGCGCCCTCTTCAGCACGCCCGTCCTGTTCTTCTTGCCCGTGGCCGGATCGCACTCCCCCCAGGCCTGGAAGTCGTACTTGCACTCCCCTGCGGAGAGAAATATTCCACAGCTTTGTTTATTGTCTCCTCGTCGCCCGCCCGCTAATGCGTCCACCGCCAGATGCTTTGTCTTTATTGGCGGCATAAAAGGCGCTTATAGCTGTCTGCTAACAGGAACAGATGGCGGCGAGGATACGTGATGGCGCCCGCTAACAGATGACGGCAATCAGGAGCATCCAGGATGCCGGAGAAACTTCCGGATTCGAATCCTGGCAGCTAATACATGTGGCATGTGTTGCTTTGACGTGAAGACAGCTTCCATTTGGGGACATTTGTCTTATATTACTCTGAGTCATTTGGGGAGTTGGTAGGGGGGCGACACATGAAAGAACCCCCTTGTCATCAACATTCCGAGGGCGCCCATCATCAGGGGAGGAGGATGAGCCTTTGTTGCGAGGATGTCCCGCATTTAAAAAAGCCTTAAGGATCCTGGGAATCTGGCAAGAAGCCACCTCCTCTCTTTAAGGTCCCATTTTGTAGAATTGTTCAAGGTACACTGTAATTTGTCCAATGTAATAGATGCCATACAACTACGTAACCTTACAGAGTGGGACAGGAGGATACAAATGTTTAGCTATGCGTGCTAAAGTGCTAACATTAAATTTTAGTATATTTCTATGTTAGCATTTTCACTGTAACGCTACACATAAAATAACAGAGGGGCGGGAAAGGAGGACACAAACGTTAGCTATGTGTGCTAAAGTGCTAAAATTAGATTTTAGCATATTTTTATGTTAGCATTTTCACTGTAACTTTACACATAACACAAAGGAGATTGAAAGGAGGACACAACAACAATGTAGTATTAAAGAGTGGGACAGGAGGACACAAATGTTTTCAACACCAGTATATATATGCGTGCTAAAGTGCTAACATTACATTTTAGCATATTTCTATGTTAGCATTTCCACTGTAACGCTACACATAAAATAACAGAGGGGCGGGAAAGGAGGACACAAACGTTAGCTATGTGTGCTAAAGTGCTAAAATTAGATTTTAGCATATTTTTATGTTAGCATTTTCACTGTAACTTTACACATAACACAAAGGAGATTGAAAGGAGGACACAACAACAATGTAGTATTAAAGAGTGGGACAGGAGGACACAAATGTTTTCAACACCAGTATATATATGCGTGCTAAAGTGCTAACATTACATTTTAGCATCTTTCTATGTTTGCATTTTCACTGTAACTCGACACATAAAATAACACAAAGTAGCTGGAAAGGAGGACACAAACGTTAGCTATGCTAGCATAGCCATGTGTGCTTAAGTGCTACCATCAAATGTTAACCTCATTCTAGGTTACCATAGTCACTGTAGCACTGCACACACAACAAGGTAACATTAAATAGTGGGACAGGAGGATACAAATGTTTGTAACACTAGTATGTCTATGCGTGCTAAAGTGCTAACATTACATTTTAGCGTATTTCTATGTTTGCATTTTCACTGTAACTCGACACATAAAATAACACAAAGTAGCTGGAAAGGAGGACACAAACGTTAGCTATGCTAGCATAGCCATGTGTGCTTAGTGCTAACATCAGATTTGAACCTCAATCTAGATTATCATAGTCCCTGTAGCACTGCACACACAACAACATAGTATTAAAGAGTGGAACAGGAGGACACAAATGTTTTCAACACCAGTATATCTATGCGTGCTAAAGTGCTAACATTACATTTTAGCATATTTCTATGTTTGCATTTTCACTGTAACTCTCTACACATAAAATAACACAAAGGAGCTGTAATGTAGGACACAAACGTTAGCTATGCTAGCATAGCCATGTGTGCTAAAGTGCTAACATTAGATTTTAGCATATTTTTATGTTAGCATATTCACTGTAACTTTACACATAATAACACAAAGGAGATTCAAAGGAGGACACACATATTGGCTACACTAGCACGGCTGTGTGTGCTAAAGTGCTAACATTACATTTTAGCATATTTTTATGTTAGCATTTTCACTGTAACTTTACACATAATAACACAACGGAGATTAAAAGGAGGACACACATATTGGCTACACTAGCATGGCTGTGTGTGCTAAAGTCCTATCATCACATTTTAACCTCATTCTAGGTTAGCATAGTCACTGTAGCACTGCACACACAACAACGTAGTATTAAAGAGTGGGACAGGAGGATACAAATGTTTTCAACACCAGTATAACTATGCGTGCTAAAGTGCTAACATTACATTTAAGCATATTTCTATGTTTGCATTTTCACTGTAACTCTCTACACATAAAATAACACAAAGTAGCTGGAAAGGAGGACACAAACATTAGCTATGCTAGCATAGCCATGTGTGCTAAAGTGCTAGCATTAGATTTTAGCATATTTTTATGTTAGCATTTCCACTGTAACTTTACACATAATAACACAAAGGAGATTAAAAGGAGGACACACATATTGGCTACACTGGCACGGCTGTGTGTGCTAAAGTGCTAACATTACATTTTAGCATATTTTTATGTTAGCATTTTCACTGTAACTTTACACATAATAACACAAAGGAGATTAAAAGGAGGACACACATATTGGCTACACTAGCATGGCTGTGTGTGCTAAAGTCCTATCATCACATTTTAACCTCATTCTAGGTTAGCATAGTCACTGTAGCACTGCACACACAACAACGTAGTATTAAAGAGTGGGACAGGAGGATACAAATGTTTTCAACACCAGTATAACTATGCGTGCTAAAGTGCTAACATTACATTTAAGCATATTTCTATGTTTGCATTTTCACTGTAACTTTCTTAACATAAAATAACACAAAGGAGCTGTAATGTAGGACACAAACGCTAGCTATGCTAGCATAGCTATGTGTGCTAAAGTGCTAACATTAGATTTTAGCATATTTTTATGTTAGCATTTTCACTGTAACTTTACACATAATAACACAAAGGAGATTAAAAGGAGGACACAAATATTGGCTACACTAGCATGGCCATGTGTGCTAAAGTGCTAACATTACATTTTAGCATATTTTTATGTTAGCTTTTTCACTGTAACTTTACACATAATAACACAAAGGAGGTTAAAAGGAGGACACAAATATTGGCTACACCAACATGGCTGTGTGTGCTAAAGTGCTATCATCACATTTTAACCTCATTCTAGGTTAGCATAGTCACTGTAACACTGCACACACAACAACGTAACATTAAATTTAAATTTGAAGCTTTTAAGGTGGAATTCTTTCCCATTCTTGCTTGATGTACAGCTTAAGTTGTTCAACAGTCCGGGTTCTCCGTTGTGGTATTTTAGGCTTCATAATGCTCCACACATTTTCAATGGGAGACAGGTCTGGACTACAGGCAGGCCAGTCTAGTACCCGCACTCTTTTACTATGAAGCCACGCTGTTGTAACACGTGGCTTGGCATTGTCTTGCTGAAATAAGCAGGGGCGTCCACGATAACGTTGCTTGGATGGCAACATATGTTGCTCCAAAACATGTATGTACCTTTCAGCATTAATGGCGCCTTCACAGATGTGTAAGTTACCCATGCCTTGGGCACTAATACACCCCCATACCATCACAGATGCTGGCTTTTCAACTTTGCGCCTAGAACAATCCGGATGGTTCTTTTCCTCTTTGTTCCGGAGGACACCACGTCCACAGTTTCCAAAAACAATTTGAAATGTGGACTCATCAGACCACAGAAAACCTTTACACTTTGCATCAGTCCATCTTAGATGAGCTCGGGCCCAGCGAAGCCGGCAGCGTTTCTGGGTGTTGTTGATAAATGGCTTTTGCCTTGCATAGTAGAGTTCTAACTTGCACTTACAGATGTAGCAACAAACTGTAGTTACTGACAGTGGTCTTCTGAAGTGTTCCTGAGCCCATGTGGTGATATCCTTTACACACTGATGTCGCTTTTTGATGCAGTACCGCCTGAGGGATCGAAGGTCCATAATATCATCGCCTGCAGTGATTTCTTCAGATTCTCTCAACCTTTTGATTATATTACGGACCGTAGATGGTGAAACCCCTAAATTATTTGCAATATCTCGTTGACAAATGTTGTTCTTAAACTGTTCGACAATTTGCTCAAGCATTTGTTCATCAAATGGTGACCCTCGCCCCATCCTTGTTTGTGAATGACTGAGCATTTCATGGAAGCTGCTTTTATACCCAATCATGGCACCCACCTGTTCCCAATTAGCCTGTTCACCTGTAGGATGTTCCAAATAAGTGTTTGATGAGCATTCCTTTTTTGCCACTTGTGCCAGCTGTTTTGAAACATGTTGCAGGCATCAAATTCCAAATGAGCTAATATTTGCAAAAAATAACAAAAGTTTACCAGTTAGAACGTTAAGTATCTTGTCTTTGCAGTCTATTCAACTAAATATAGGTTGACAAGGATTTGCAAATCATTGTATTCTCTTTTTATTTACGATTTACACAACATGCCAACTTCACTGGTTTTGGGTTTTGTACTTTCGCAGTGCCTCCATGGTTTGATTCAAAATTTTCAGGACTATTGCAGATCCCAAATACGGCAGGTACCGATAGGTAAGAAAAGTTGGTTTTGCATAGTAGGGCCCCTTTAAGTAAATGTAACACAATATCACCCAACTCTGTAGTTCGGACATAACTCCTGTAGAGAACTTTTCCACCCGCTCGGGGGACATTACAACACGTCACTTTGATTGTTCCTGGCAACTTGAAAGTAAAATAGACTTTCGTTTTCCCAAAGAAGTACATGTCTATGGGATGGAACAGACAAGCAGCCTGTTGGGAGATGTTGTTGTTGCTGGAGGAAGAACAAGTGTTGAAGATGTGAGAGGTCAGACTGTAAACGTTTGAGTCACTTGAGGAGGATGGGGGTGGGGGGGTGGGGGGGTTGACAGCAGTAGGGCGGGGGCACGGAGGCTTCTGGTCACCGGAGCGAAACAGCATCCCAAACCGAACAAGTGGACAGTCAGTGTTGTCCCAGCAGGCACAAGACATTAAAGGCCTACTGAAACCCACTACTACCGACCACGCAGTCTGATAGTTTATATATCAATGATGAAATCTTAACATTATAACACATGCCAATACGGCCGGGTTAACTTATAAAGTGACATTTTAAATTTGCCGCTAAACTTCCGGTTCGAAACGCCTCTGAGGATGACGTATGCGCGTGACGTAGACCGGCGAACACGGGTTTGCCTTCCACATTGAAGCCAATACGAAAAAGCTCTGTTTTCATTTCATAATTCCACAGTATTCTGGACATCTGTGTTCGTGAATCTGTTTCAATCATGTTCATTGCATTATGGAGAAGGAAGCTGAGCAAGCAAAGAAGAAAGTTGTCGGTGCGAAATGGACGTATTTTTCGAACGTAGTCAGCAACAACAGTACACAGCCGGCGCTTCTTTGTTTACATTCCCGAAAGATGCAGTCAAGATGGAAGAACTCGGATAACAGAGACTCTAACCAGGAGGACTTTTGACTTCGATACACAGACGCCTGTAGAGAACTGGGACAACACAGACTCTTACCAGGATTACTTTGATTTGGATGACAAAGACGCAGACGTGCTACTGTGAGTATGCAGCTTTGGCTTCTAAACATTTGATCGCTTGACCGTATGTGCGCAACTTTTTTTTGCGTATGTACGTAACTTTTTTAAAATATATAAGCTTTATGAACCTTGGGTTAGGTGAACGGTCTTTTGGGCTGAGTGATTGTGTGTGTTGATCAGGTGTTTGAATTGTATTGGCGTGTTCTATGGAGCTAGGAGCTAGCAGAGGAGCTAGGAGCTAGCGTAACAAACACGCAGGTGTTTTTATGCAGGATTAATTTGTGGCATATTAAATATAAGCCTGGTTGTGTTGTGGCTAATAGAGTATATATATGTCTTGTGTTTATTTACTGTTGTAGTCATTCCCAGCTGAATATCAGGTCACCCCCGGCTCTCACAGCATCTTCCCTATCTGAATAGCTTCAACTCCCCACTAGTCCTTCACTTGCACTTTACTCATCCACAAATCTTTCATCCTCGCTCAAATTAATGGGGAAATTGTCGGTCCGAATCTCTCTCACTTCATGCGGCCATCATTGTAAACAATAGGGAACTTTGCGTATATGTTCAACTGACTACGTCACGCTACTTCCGGTAGGTGCAAGCCTTTTTTTTATCAGATACCAAAAGTTGCGATCTTTATCGTCGTTGTTCTATACTAAATCCTTTCAGCAAAAATATGGCAATATCGCGAAATGATCAAGTATGACACATAGAATAGATCTGCTATCCCCGTTTAAATAAAAAAAATTAATTTCAGTAGGCCTTTAAGTGTACATAAATGAAGGTATGTGTTGCTGAGTTCGACTTGGATGTGATCTGGACTGTACACGGGTGCTTAATTTGAAAATGTATTTTTGTTTGTGGATTGTACGCAACCTGTTGTGTTCCCTGGTTTTTGGTGTACATGGGTGAAAAGGTGTGTGTTGCTGAGCCCGATCTGGACGTAATCTGAACTGGACTTGGTTTTAAGAACCCTTTTGAACAATCTGATTTCATTGACAACCCGGTCTGGTGAAGTTAAGGTCCTTTGTTTGTTTTGTTTGAAAGTAAAGCAATATAAAAACAATCACATAAAAAATAGTAATTAATGAAAATGTTAGTGGACCAGCACCACACACAATCATGTGTGCTCTAAAGCAGTGGTCCCCAACCTTTTTGTACTTGAGGACCGGTCAACGCTTGAAAATTTGTCCCACGGACCGGGGGGGGGTTAGGGCGGTAGTACATTATTTTTTTTTTTATTTTTTTTTTTTTTCTCATAAAGAAATACAATCATGTGTGCTTACGGACTGTACCCCTGCAGACTGTATTGATTTATATTGATATATAATGTATATATTGTGGTTTTTATGTTGATTTAATTTTTAAAAAATTTAAAAAAAATAATAATAATTTTTTTTTTTTTTTTTAACTTCTTGTGCGGCCGCAGCCTGGTACCAATCGGCCCATGGACCACTGCTCTAAAGACTGTATCCCTTGCAGACTGTATTATTCTATATTGTAGGAACCAGAAGGTTTTTTTTAATAACAGAAAGAGACAGCCCCTTTTGTGTAAATGAGTGTGGATGAGTGTGAATGGGGGAGGGAGGGTTTTCTTGGGTTGATGCACTAATGGTAAGTGTATCTTGTGTTTTTTTCCATGTTGTTTAAAATATTAAAAAATAATTTAAAAAAAACAATGTTCCCTCTAATTTTCCATCTGATTTGCAGGAGTGTAATTTGTTGTGAGTTCATGCACTGTGTTGGTTTTGTTCTTTGAACAAGGTGATGTTCATGCACGGTTCATTTTGTGCACCAGTCAAAAAAAACATAACTTTGACTTGAATTTGAAAAAAATAATATTTTCATTTTTCACTAAAGATGGGTTCGGTGAATGCGCATATGAAACTGGTGGGGTTCGGTACCTCCAACAAGGTTAAGAACCACTGGGTTAGAGTGTCCGCCCTGAGATCGGTAGGTTGTGAGTTCAAACCAAAGACTATAAAAATGGGAGCCATTACCTCCCTGCTTGACACTCAGCATCAAGGGTTGGAATTGGGGGTTAAATCACCAAACAATTATTCCCGGGTGCGGCCACCTCTGCTGCTCACTGCTCCCCTCACCTCCCAGAGGGTGATCAAGGGTGATGGGTCAAATACAGGGAATAATTTCGCCACACCAAGTGTGTGTGTGACAATCATTGGTACTTTAACTTTTAACTTAACAACGTAGAAACATAATTGTCGACGTTTATTCAATGTCAGGTTGTGACGCTGAGTCGACTTTTAAAATGTGGTCATTTCCCAACCATCAATGTTCTCGATTTACAAATACAACTATTTTGTAACTGTTTCAAAGTGAGTTTTAACGGACATTTATGTGTAATCAACGTTGTATCAATGTTTTGTGCCTGCTGAGGTAGATGCTATCACTAGATGCTTTCCCACATAAACCTAATGTCTATTCTCTTATTTGATGAAGCATTTTGTTCCTATTTAATACAGAGCCTAACCTCCAAACTTCTTCTTCCAGTTGCAGGGGATCTTGCAGCGCTGCGTCTTGATGGTCTGCTTGCAGTCGGTGCCGGTGCGCGTCCCCTCGCGGGTGCCCAGGCCGCAGTCGCCCTCGTTGGCCACGCAGACGCTCCACTGCCACTCGCCGCAGTCCGACTTGCGCTCCTTCTTGCCTGCAGAGACGGCAACAATGGGCTGACAACAGGAGCGTTTAAGACTACAGCAGTGTGTCGCTTTCATGCTAATTCGACATGCAAATGAAGCTTTGGGCTGAATATGAATCATCTTTAATTTGCCCGAGTGGGATGATCCCACTTAGCTGCCTTTTTCTTGCAGGCTATTTGTTTTGAACTCAATCCTCAAAGGAGACACAATTACTCCACTCCCAACATCTGCTTATGGTAATGATATTTTACTCCACTTGTAACATAAGCAAGCATTTTAGTGAAATACATTTGTGCAACCTTGCTTGTCCACAACAGAGCAGGAATATGACTCAGCATATAAATACGAGTTTGAGTTTATTTGGAACGTGCATACAATTACAACATTATGCATCACCATTTCCAGTCTCTCTTTTCAACATGTTCGAAAGGAGTAGGAAGAAGCAGAGTTTATTTAATCCCACCCCTTTTCCTTTACATACCAGTTGCTCACACTTTTGTTCACTTCCTGTTCTCAATTTATTCACAATATACTCCATAAGTAATAACATTAAAACAAAAAAAAACAACTAGTAAAGTAAGTTGTATTTCATATGGTGAGATAAATAAGATTATCAATAAATTCAGAATGTTTATCGTGGTTCTTCGTCTTTGTACTTTGTAAAGACTTTAAGTTTGAACAGTTTCTTGAATTGGATCCGATTAGTACATTGTTTGTCTTCTTTGCTTAATCCATTCCATAATTTAATTCCACATACTGATATACTAAAGGTCTTAAGTGTTGTACAAATGTTGTGCATACAAATGTTTTGAATTCCATTTAGTGGCCTAGTGGTTAGAGTAGGTAGGTTGTGAGTTCAAAACCCGGCCGAGTCATACCAAAGACTATAAAAATGGGACCCATTGCCTCCCTGCTTGGCACTCAGCATCAAGGGTTGGAATTGAGGGTTAAATCACCAATCACTCTCGAGCCGCGGGTTGCCGACCCCTGATGTAATGAATACCAGTGTCTGATATAATTTATCCCAAATGTATTTATGTATTATATCATCTAATTAATGACAGTGTCTGATATTGTTTATACTAAATTCATTGATGTATCATATTATCCACCGAATCCCAGTGTCTGATATCATTTATCCTCAATTTATTTATTGCGATGTAATGAATACCAGTGTCTGATATAATTGATCCTCAATGTATTTTTGTATTATATCTTCTAATTAATGGCAGTGTCTGATATCATTTATACTAAATTCATTTATGTATCATATTATCCAATGAATCCCAGTGTTTGATATAATTTATCCTCAATTTTTTTATTACGATGTAATTAATACCAGTGTCTGATATATTTTACCCTAAATGTATGTATGTATTATATCATCTAATTAATGGCAGTGTCTGATAATATTTATACTAAATTCATGCATGTATCATATTATCCAATGAATCCCAGTGTCTGATATCATTTATCCTAGGATAATGTACGTATTATATTATCTAATGAATGCCAATGTCAGATATCATTTAGCCTAAGTTTATGTATGTAATACAGTATATTATCCAATGAATGCCATAATGTCTGATACCGTTTATCCTGAATTCTTGATGTACCAGTAAATGAATGCTCGAGTGTCTTATATATTTGGATTTTGCTGAATTAAGTGGTTTATTATTATCTAATTAATACCACAGTGTCAAATATATAAGTGAACAAAGTATCAGTAATTAAAAGGTCATGAAGAAGGGGTAAGATTAGAATAACTCTACTTCTTCCTACGCCTTTTCAGACATGTTGTATAATGTGATTAAACACGTGCTGTTCTCTCCGTTATTTTAGCACGCTTCACACAAATAAAACACGACAGTGTTTTTGTAAAAATGTGGTCTTTGCTTCCTTGCCTTGTTTCTCAGACTTGCCGCCCTCGGCCGCCATCGCTGTCAGCACCAGCATGGCCATCATGGCCGCCCGCGTCCACTGCTTCTGCACATACATCCTGCAAAAAAAACCAACTTTTTAGACAATCTATTGGAAATAACCAGATTTATAAAATTAATACATATTACATGAACAGATTAAACCTGTAACACCACTTGTTGTAAAATTACAACGTTACCTTTAACCATCCTAAAAAACAATCTGTTATATATTTTTTATTTTTTTTACCACATTTACATAGTCATTGGGTCCTATTGTTCAGTCTTACAAGGCTATTGGATCGTACATTTGTTTATAAGTCACGCCTTCTGGCCATGAACTCACACAACCTCTCAAGGTTTTCTTCGGACAAAATCTATTTGTTTCATTGGACTGGATTCATCAGATTCAATTAAGTAAAATGTCTTTTATATTTTCTTTGGTTGTTATTACAATGCCTAGAGCATGTACATATGTAGTTATTGTGGAACAGATGCATCAAATTTCATTTAGAGCTTGTTATATAATTGTTGCAATTATACAACACTGGGTGAATGTGGTAGTCAAAATAGCTGGCTTGTTGCAGTGGGCTCAAACAGGTTGTATTCCCTCCACTACATCACTGGCTGAAGTATTTTCTCTATACATGGATAGTATACATTCTACCCTTGTGTTGTGTTCTGGTGACTTATTTAAAAGTTTTATCTCTAAAAAATGTAGTTAATTGATCAGCCTGATCTAAAATTCCATGACATTGTCCACAAAGAGGATATCAACAGACAATTCAGTTCAAAATGGATGGATGGGTGGATAGATGAGGCAATTCCTGAAGGAATTGCATGTGAATGCTCCAATGCTGAAGTTGAACTGAAATCCTGGAAACAAATTTTGAATTGTTGAAGTAGAGCACACAATTCCCAAACAGGCTGAATATTTTGAAGATGGAACAGTTGGAATCAGATGAAAAGTGTGGGAGTTGTAGAACTTTGAAGAATGTCCCATTGATTTCAATGGGGATTTCCAAAAAATGTTCCAGAAAAGTGGGATTTGTTTTGAAAATGGTAAAAAACAACAACTTCAATGTTATGAATGAGTTGAAATGGTTGGTGTTGGAATAGTTCAAATCGGTCGAGAAATGTTGAAGTAGTAACATGTTGGAATTTCGGGAAAACCGGGAATTTTTCCTGTTCAAAAAACAACTTTGTTTTTTGTCCTGATTAAGAGGAATGTTTTGACGGTGGAACGGTTGAAATGGGTTGAAAAATGTGGAAGGAGTAGTCGACAGAAAAAAGGGTGGAAATAGGGCTTTGGAATACCAGGAATTCTGGAAAATCCTGGAATTGTTTTTAACTTGAAAAAAAAATGTAGTTTAAATTTCCAGGATGGTGGAATGTGTTGAAGGTGGAATGGTTTGAATCGGTTGAAAAATGTGGAAATGGTGGAAGTTTGAAAAATGGCCAATTCATTTTGAATGGGAAAAATGTCCCAGAAACCCTTGAATTCTGGGAAATCTGGGAATTTTTGGAAATTGTCAAGGCTGAACAGTTTGAAGTTGGAACGGTTAGATTCGGGTGAAAAATGTGGAAGGTAGAGCGTGCCAAAATCTGGAAAAGAAGAAGAAGAAGTTGAAGAAGTTGAATAAATAGATGAATTTTGGTGTAGAAACCCATATGTGTGAATGCTTTGGAGCATTCACACATATGAATTATTTGTTATTTTGTGTTTAAAAACCACAAGGAACTTTAGCAGACGGTCATTTTCCTTCCTTAAAGTTGCAGCAAAAGTACTTTTGATCGCTGCAAGTAAAGACGTTTCATCCTGCGCTCATCCATCCTGAGAAGAATGGATAAATAAATAAGAATTCCGTTGTCACGCTGCAGGGAAAGTAAGTAGACGGCGGTGTCACTTTTGATTAAACGTAAGTCGACTCTGAGCAGTGATGAACTTCCATTAACTTTGACACTTTGAACGGAGCTGAGGTTTGATCGGTGTCTCGCTTGAAGGCCGTAATGAGTTGTTCAACTTGTGATTTGATGCCAACGCCAGGATTAATTGCCATTTTTTTCATACGAGGAGACGTCTTGGAGCAAAGAAGACGGCATGAAAGGGATACTATTCGTTTTTTTTAACAAGATGAGACGTCGTCTGGGGTCGCTCTGGGGACGTTGAGCCAGGACTTCGTTATAAATGTCCTCCGAGAGAGGACAATGTCGCTTCCGTCTTTCTCCAGAGCGACTTGAAGTGCTCCAAAACAGCGTTAGAATAGCCCTGGCTGTTGTTGATACACGTACTTAATGTACAACATTTTAGCCAACATTGCAGTTATAAGTAGCTAACATCATCATTATTACGCTAACATTGAAACAAGCTAACTTTGCAGTTATAACGCTTACAGCTAACATTGTAATTGTAATGCTAACAGTGAAACTAGCTAACAGAGAAGCTAGCGCACGTTAGTTATAATGCTAATAGTCAAAGTAGCATAGACAGATAAATACGTAGATAGATGGATAGATAGACTTGTATTAATCCCATAATGGGGAAATTATGTGGTTTCAGTGAAAGTTTTTACATACAGTAACTGAAGTAAAACGTAATAAAAAACTAAAAATGTGTAAAAAAAATAATAATAGATGTTGCGCGCTAACAACTGCACTCTGTATACAAAAAAAAACTAATCAAAAACACTATCTTAAAACCCTTACCTATCATTTACATACGTGTACAGCTCTGGTAATGGGTACATTCACACCTGCACAAATGTACTTCAAAATGTAACAATCAAAATAAATGACTTTTTTTTTTTGACTAGGGCATGCGTATATAATATGCATTAGTTTGACCATTTAAAATCAACGATAATAAAAAGGAGATGCTTGGAAATAGCATAAAAATGGCCCAAAAACTTGGAAAAACGTGAATCAGAGCGTTACTTTTTGGTGTAACCATCATGAGCGTTCTGTTCAGGTATATTTCTTTTATATTTTGATAAATCATCATATTTATGTATTACTAAATTTAAATAGGTATTGATCAATCTTTAAGCTGTGTGTATTTGATTGCAGTTTGCTTTTGACATCTTATTTAGAATTGTAGTTGAAACTTTTACAACCTCGTGTTGCGCTCATGAGGGCGTAACCAAACTAGATTCCATTTAATGATCTTATTTTGAATATTTATTCCCTTTTTTACATTTAGTATATTTAAATATTCATTTATAAACATTGAATACATTTCAAATATCAATAAAATGCAATTGCCTTCATCTTATAGGGTAATGTTTAGTTACACCAAGTCATGAGCGTAACACTAAGCTTCATCACTTTGACTTGTAATATCTCTAATTCTGGTGGTGTTTTATGCTTTTTTTCTTTTTGGAACATGTACTATACATATAATACAATAAAGTCCCATATAAAATTATGTTTCTAGCAATACTTTAATTTTGCCATTGAAAGTAACACTCCAATGTCCATTAGTGGAGCTGTACACATATACTAATACATGATAGTTATTGTGCTAACAGTGAAACTGACATCGTAATTGCTATGCGGATTAATATGAGTGTAACTAATATTGCAGTTATAACGCTAACAGTAAAGCCAGCTACCATAACAGCTATAATGCTTGTTAGCCGGCTAACACTGCGGTTTTAATGTTAACAATGAAGCTGGCGAACAT
>NC_084742.1:11807703-11827703 GCF_033978785.1 Entelurus aequoreus | reverse complement strand
GAACACCGGAACTGGACAGTGATTTTGGCTTGTGTGTGTCTTGTTTGCTCCGGAGTAACATGTGGTCTGTCTGCACGGCCAACTTAATTCAACCTGCACTTCTGATAATGGGTAAATAAATTTGTTGTACTAAACAACTTTTGTTGCCTGTTTAAGCTTCGGACAATCCACTACACTGCTTCACACAGAACTACACACAGATTTTATTACATGCACACACATCGGGATACGCACGCACAAATTGTGTTACACAAAGATTGTGTTACACACACACACATCTGGATACGCGCACACATCTTAGGTGACAGAAGTGTCACAAAAGTCAGGTGTAAATAGACAGCCTATCGAAGGTTATTGCTTCCCACAATTCTGATTACATTTTTGCACACACACAGATCCAAATAGAGACAGACAGATTTTTTTTTTTTACCCACAGACAAATCATAATACAGACACACAAATTAAAACACACACACATCTGATTACACACACCGATTCAGATACAGACACACAAATTAATACATAGACATGTGAATTGGATTACTCACGCACAAATTGAGAAATGCCATCCATCCATCCATTTTTCTACCGCTTGTCCCTTTTGGGGTGCTGCAGCCTTCCGGCTGGGATAGGCTGGACGAGTCGCCACCTCATCGCAGGGCCAACACAGATAGACAGACAACAGTCACACTCACATTCACACACTATGGCCAATTTAGTGTTGCCAATCAACCTATCCCCAGGTGCATGCCTTTGGAGGTGGGAGGAAGCCGGAGTACCCGGAGGGAACCCACGCAGTCACGGAGAGAACATCAGACCAACGAAATTATTCACATTCACATAAACGCACTCGCACGATCGTTCAGTCGGCCATTTAGCCTACATGCACTCACCCTCGTCACTGAGAACAAAACGACCGAATGCAGACGACGCAACCCCAAAGCTCAAGACTATCAACCCTGGTCATCGAAAAAGGAAAACCCCGGCACACAGAACAGAAACGCGGCTCCACAAACAGGCCCTGAAAGGCTGCAGCGCGCATGAGTACAAAGACAGTGCTGTACGGAGGCTATTACGGTAAGTCGTGTTACAGGCACGGTCTAATGTTAGCTTTGTGAATGAACACAAGCGCCTATGTTAATATTTCATCTTTCAGACGTGTGAATGCATTAGCACAGGGGTCACCAACGCGGTGCCCGCGGGCACCAGGTAGCCCGTAAGGACCAGATGAGTCGCCCGCTGGCCTGTTCTAAAAATAGCTCAAATAGCAGCACTTACCAGTGAGCTGCCTCTATTTTTTTTTAATTTAATTTATTTACCAGCAAGCTGGTCTCGCTTTGCTCAACATTTTTAATTCTAAGAGAGACAAAACTAAAATAGAATTTGAAAATCCAAGAAAATATTTAAAGACTTGGTCTTCACTTGTTTAAATAAATTCATATTTTTTTTTACTTTGCTTCTTATAACTTTCAGAAAGACAATTTTAGAGAAAAAATACAACCTTAAAAATGATTTTAGGATTTTTAAACACATATACCTTTTTACCTTTTAAATTCCTTCCTCTTCTTTCCTGACAATTTAAATCAAGTATTTATTTTTTTTATTGTAAAGAATAATAAATAAATTTTAATTTAATTCTTCATTTTAGCTTCTGTTTTTTCGACGAAGAATATTTGTGAATTATTTCTGCAAACTTATTATGATTAAAATTCAAAAAAAATATTCTGGCAAATCTAGAAAATCTGTAGAATCAAATTTAAATCTTATTTCAAAGTCTTTTGAATTTCTTTTAAAATTTTTGTTCTGGAAAATCTAGAAGAAATAATGATTAGTCTTTGTTAGAAATATAGCTTGGTCCAATTTGTTATGTATTCTAACAAAGTGTAGATTGGATTTTAACCTATTTAAAACATGTCATCAAAATTCAAAAATTAATCTTAATCAGGAAAAATTACTAATGATGTTCCATAAATTATTTTTTTAATTTTTTCAAAAAGATTCGAATTAGCTAGTTTTACTCTTCTTTTTTTCGGTTGAATTTTGAATTTTAAAGAGTCGAAATTGAAGATAAACTATGTTTCAAAATTTAATTGTCATTTTTTTCGTGTTTTCTCCTCTTTTAAACCGTTCAATTAAGTGTAAATATCATTAATTATTAATAATAACATAGAGTTAAAGGTAAATTGAGCAAATTGGCTATTTCTGGCAATTTATTTAAGTGTGTATCAAACTGGTAGCCCTTCGCATTAATCACTACCCAAGAAGTAGCTCTTGCTTTCAAAAAGGTTGGTGACCCCTGCATTAGCAAATAACTTTGCTACAATAGTACGTCCAAAAATTGTATTATTATTATTGTTATCACATATTAACAATCTAAGCCAACCGCTGGATTTTACAATGTTTATTTTTTTTTCTTCCTTGCTAAATGACAAAAACATTCAATATTTTATTAATGTAATGTTATTATCATTGTTATTATTTTAGATGGATAGATAGTACTTTATTGAATCCTTCAGGAGAGTTCCCTCAGGAAAATAAAAATTACTATTAATATATTATTGTTCATCATTTTTAATGTTGAGATTATTATTATTATTAAGATAATATTGTATATATTGTAATAGTGTTGTAGGGAAAATGAATGTGTAAATCTACAAAATTTTATTTTATGTACATGTATTATAATATTTATTCATATGTTTTGAAATAATATTATTATCACCAATAGGCAATGAATCTGGTAGCATTTAAGTAGTGTGGCATGTCTTGCTTTTGATGGCCACAAAGGTTATTAGTGATGTCAGTGACAGCAGAGGGCCCTCATGATCCATCCTAATCATCATCATTAGCCTTCCATGGGGCTATTGAGAAAATGTTCCCTTTTATTTTGGCCCCAAACAAAAGGCTGATTGCCTCTGCAATTACCAGTCACCACGCAGGTAGTGTGCGTCTTTGTTGCCGTTGTTCGATGCCCCATTGATCCAATGCTCTTCTTCTCTTGTTTAGACCGCAACGTGTGACGTATGCGCTCCCTCTGACCTCCGTGTAAAGATGCCTTTTTCTTTGCCTTGGCGTCATATTGAATGAATAACGTTGTCTTTCAGAGGAGCAATTTAATCTTTGTCGTTGGTTTAGCAGCATTGTGAGCTTTAACGTGAAGATATTTGTTGTTATGTTTGTTTGTTTAGCAGCAGAGTTACCTTCGACGTAACGATGCAGTTGTTAAGTTTGTCGTTAGTTTAGGAGTAGCGTTATCTTCGACGTGAAGATAGAGTCTTTATCTTTGTCGTTAGTTGAGGAGTGCCATTATTTTCGACCTAAAGATATAGTTATCTTTGTCACTAGCTTAGGAGTAGCGTTATCTTTGACTTAAAGACGTTGTTATAATTGTCGTTAATTTAGCAACAGCGTTATCATCGACGTAAAGATGTAGCTGTTAAGTTTGTCGTTAGTTTAGGAGTAGCGTTATCTTCGACGTGAAGATAGAGTTGTTATCTTTGTCGTTAGTTGAGGAGTACCATTATTTTCGACCTAAAGATATAGTTATCTTTGTCACTAGCTTAGGAGTAGCGTTATCTTCGACTTGAAGACGTTGTTATAATTGTCGTTAATTTAGCAACAGCGTTAGCATCGACGTAAAGATGTAGCTGTTAAGTTTGTAGTTAGTTTAGGAATAGCGTTATCTTCGACGTGAAGATAGAGTTGTTATCGTTGTCGTTAGCTGAGGAGTACCATTATTTTTTACCTAAGATATAGTTATCTTTGTCACTAGTTTAGGAGTAGTGTTATCTTCGACTTAAAGACGTTGTTATAATTGTCGTTAATTTAGCAACAGTGTTAGCATCGACGTAAAGATGTAGCTGTTAAGTTTGTAATTAGTTTAGGAGTAGCGTTCTCTTCGACGTGAAGATAGAGTTGTTATCTTTGTCGTTAGTTGAGGAGTACCATTATTTTCGACCTAAAGATATAGTTATCTTTGTCACTAGCTTAGGAGTAGCGTTATCTTTGACTTAAAGACGTTGTTATAATTGTCGTAAATTTAGCAACAGCGTTATCATCGACGTAAAGATGTAGCTGTTAAGTTTGTCGTTAGTTTAGGAGTAGCGTTATCTTCGACGTGAAGATAGAGTTGTTATCTTTGTCGTTAGTTGAGGAGTACCATTGTTTTCGACCTAAAGATATAGTTATCTTTGTCACTAGCTTAGGAGTAGCGTTATCTTCGACTTGAAGACGTTGTTATAATTGTCGTTAATTTAGCAACAGCGTTAGCATCGACGTAAAGATGTAGCTGTTAAGTTTGTAGTTAGTTTAGGAGTAGCGTTATCTTCGACGTGAAGATAGAGTTGTTATCTTTGTCGTTAGTTGAGGAGTACCATTATTTTCGACCTAAAGATATATTTATCTTTGTCACTAGCTTAGGAGTAGCGTTATCTTCGACTTAAAGACGTTGTTATAATTGTCCTTAATTTAGCAACAGCGTTAGCATCGACGTAAAGATGTAGCTGTTAAGTTTGTAGTTAGTTTAGGAGTAGCGTTATCTTCGACGTGAAGATAGAGTTGTTATCGTTGTCGTTAGCTGAGGAGTACCATTATTTTTTACCTAAGATATAGTTATCTTTGTCACTAGTTTAGGAGTAGCGTTATCTTCGACTTAAAGACGTTGTTATACTTGTCGTTAGTTTAGCAACAGTGTTAGCATCGACGTAAAGATGTAGCTGTTAAGTTTGTAGTTAGTTTAGGAGTAGCGTTCTCTTCGACGTGAAGATAGAGTTGTTATCTTTGCCGTTAGTTGAGGAGTACCATTATTTTTGACCTAAAGATATAATGATCTTTGTCACTAGTTTAGGAGAAGCGTTATCTTCGACTTAAAGACGTTGTTATACTTGTCGTTAGATTAGCAACAGCGTTAGCATCGACGTAAAGATGTAGTTGTTAAGTTTGTCGTTAGTTTAGGAGTAGCGTTATCTTCGACGTGAAGATAGAGTTATCGTTGTCGTTAGTTGAGGAGTACCATTATTTTTTACCTAAAGATATAGTTATCTTTGTCACTAGTTTAGGAGTAGCATTATCTTCGACTTAAAAACGTTGTTATACTTGTCGTTAGTTTAGCAACAGCGTTAGCATTGACATAACGATGTCTTTGTTTACCAGTAACGCTAGCTTCCAGATATTTGTTATGTTTGTCGTTTGTTTAACAGCAGCATTAGCTTCGATGTAAAGGTATAATTGTTATCTTTGTCTATGGTTTAACAGTAGCGTTAGCTTAAACGTAACAATGTTATTTGTTATCTTTGCCACTTTTTTGGCAGAAGCAGCGTTAGTTTCAACATAAAGATGTAGTTGTTATTGTTGTCATTTGTTTAGCAGCAGTGTGAGTTTAAATATGAAGATGTTAGTTGTTATCTTTTTTGTATGTATAGCAGGGGCGTCAGCTTCAACGTGACAACGTTAGTTACCTTTGTCGTTTGTTGAACAGTAGCGTTAGCGTCAACGTAAATATGTATCGTTACTTTTGTCTTTGTTTAGCAGCAGCGTTAGCTTTGACTTAAATTTGTAGTTGTTATCTTTGTCATTTGTTTAGTAGCAGCATTAGCTTCAACGTCAAAATGTTGGCGTTTCTTTAGCAGCAGCGTTATCTTTGACGTAAAGATACAGTTATCTTTGTGGTAATTTAGCAGTAACATTAGCTTCAACGTGAAGATGTTAGTTGTTTTGTTTGTTGTTTGGTTAGCAGTGGCGTTAGACTTAGACTTAGACAAACTTTATTGATCTACAAGGGAAATTGTTCCACACAGTAGCTCGGTTACAAAGAATGGAAAGGGTAAGGATGGAAAGGATAATGCAGGTATAAAGTAGACTACAAGTTGAAAAACTTATTCGGATGTTACCATTTAGTGGTCAATTGTGCGGAATATGTACTGAACTGTGCAATCTACTAATAAAAGTTTCAATCAATCAATCAAAACTAAAAATTTACCATAGTAGCAATACAAAATATAACATATGTAATATTTACATATTATTAATACAGTATATAAGATATACATTATATTATTATCCATCCATTTTCTACCGCTTGGCCCATTTGGGGTCGCGGGGGGTGCTGGAGCCTATCTCAGCTGCATTCGGGCGGAAGGCGGTGTACACCCTGGACAAGTCGCCACATATTATATTATATTTTTATATAATATATACAATATATAACAAATCCCAATTACCATGTACAATATGACAGCTTCAACGTTACGATGTTAGATGTTATATTTGTCGTTTATTTAGCAGTAGCATTAGCTTCAACGTAACAATGTTAGTTGTTTTATTCATGTTAATTGTGAAGATCTTAGTTTTTTCATTTGTCCTTTGTTTAGCAGCAGGGTTAGCTTCAACGTAAAGATGTGGTTGTTGTCTTTGTTGTTTGTTTAGCAGTAGCCTTAGCTTCAACCTAAAGATGTATTTGTCATCTTTAGTTTGTTTATCTGCAGCGTTAGCGTCGACGTAAAGATGTAGTTTTTATCTTTGCAGTTACCGTATTTCCTTGAATAGCCGCAGGGGCGCTAATTAATTTAAAACCTCCTGTCACTCCGGCGCTTACCAGAAGCCTGCGGGATGGCCAAGCATGCGCTAATTATTTTAAAACCTCTTCTCACTCCAGCGCTTACCTTATCATGAAAAGCACATTTAATAAAAAAAAAAAGGTTATTATTATCTTACCTTTAGGTATAAATGAGTCCATGCCAGCTCCTTTTGAAGAAAAGCATCGATATAGAAGTCTTCCTTATCTTTCTTCAGTTTTAAAAGTCTCTCTGTCTCGATGGAGATCTTCCTTTTAAGTATTACCTCCTGCTTCCATTGAAAGTCCAGTTTAGAAAACTGTTTTATTTTAGATATGTAATCCTCCATGGTAAAAGTCCAAGCAAACAATGGCTGCGCACTCTTGCTGTCGGTTGTCTTCTTCTGCTGCACGGGTCTTCTGCAGTACCAGCAGTCGCAAGAACGATTACTAGCGGCCTCTACCACCAGGAGGCGGGAGTCATTTAATGACTCATATTTGACCCGGCAGAAGTGCCAAGCATGCGCTAATTATTTTGCGAAACGAGTTTGACCCGGCTGTAATTCGAGGCATGCGAATACCATATTCCCGGCGCCAATTCAAGGAAATACGGTAGTTTAGCAACAGTGTTAGCGTTGATGTAAAGCTGTAGTTATCTTTGACATAAACATGTGTTTTTTATCTTTGTCATTTGTTTAGCAGCAGCCAATGTGGTTGTAACCTAAATTTCTTGTTGAGCAGCAGTTCTAGGGTCCATGCAGAAATGTCCATGCTAGTTTTTAGAGCGTGCCGCAGCCCATCAATACGAGCGCCTCGCTGTGAACCTTCTCTCTCTTGGACAGGCTTTGAATAGCAGCGTTTAAGTTTTTCAAATAGATCAAACGAGCTTTTCGGGGCCGTGCTCAAGCCGCACTCCTTCCTCCTTTGCCGCCTGCGGCAGCGGTTGATCATACATGAAAACGCGAGCGAGAACAAAGGCTCGCCTCGGACGCTGGAGGATGCCCGTCAGGATGGATGGAGGAGAGGCGGCCATGAAATATCCAGCAAGGTGTTGGAGTTGTGCTCCAAAAATCTTTTACTCGGCTTTACTCATAAGGAATCAATACGAAATAATAAAAAAACATTGTCTGTGCTGCAAGAAATTCACCTGTTGCTCTTAAACCATTTTTGGAACTAAACTTTTTGGCCGCCTTTACTGCAGTAGGCTAACAAATAAAACCTTATGTCCGTCTGTCACATGTTTAACCCTCAAAGGCTGCCGTACTAGAGAGTAGCCAAGTACGCGAGCAACACTAGCTAGCCAACCATTGAGAGAACCAAGAACATAGTTATAAGTGTGTGTTTAACATAGTGCTGAATCCTAATTACAGTATGTATTCAAATTAGCTACATGGGTGCTAACGAGTGTATTAGTAGTAGTATTAGTAGTAGTAGTAGCAGCTAATCGGAAAGGGGACGATTCTAATTAGATTGACAAACATCCAAATATCAATTATTTAAGTATACCGAATACAAAATTCAGACTGTTCTAAATTGCGGAACTTGCGCGGACACTCGTGGAGCCAAACAAAGGCAGGAGGAGACACCCGAAAAGCCATGCTACCCGCTAAGCTAGCTTGAATGTGAAGTCGTCTTTATGCTCTTTACTGTACAACTACATTTCATTTCCACCACAAACTCGTTCAAGATTAGACAAACATTGTACAAGGTAATAGAACAGGAACGGTGATGGGTCGCCACTTACGGCGTCCCATAAAAGACGGGGGGAAAAGATGGACGCTGGGGAAGGATGAGTAAAAAAAAAAAAAAGTCGATCTCAGACTGGGCCGCTGTGGGGCGAGAGGGCACAGACTGGGGCCGAGAATAGAAACTTGATAGCCGATAAGCACATATACACATGTTGACACAGAAACCACAAGACTTGCAACAGGAGGGGAGGGGGCAGGCATTTGACCCGAAGCTGCCAGCCACTAGGGGTGCTGCTCCGTTTCCTGTCATGCCACGTGGGGTGAAACAGTGGCAAAGGCGTGGGGTGGGGGTGGGGGTGGAAGTAAGTCTGTAGGCATGGAGTCGCTCTGCAAGCAGTGGCAAAGGAACGGAGTTTATCTTTCCAGGTGTTGTTGACAGGGAAAAAGTTTGTCTCGTCTCCGCTGCGCTGTCCTCGAGGGGAATCCGGAAGCAACAACATTGCAACGTCGCAGCCAGGGAAAACAATCAATATGTTCGAGGGAGCGAAAACAAATTTAAACTTTTAGCTCTAATCGTCTAGTTCTGGTCTTTAAATTCCTCCCGCGGGGCAGACGGCGTCCGATGTTATCCAATTTGAGCGTCCGGAGTTCTGCTCGCATCCTCCAATCATTTGAGGCAGCTTAGAGGTACTTTGAATGGCTGCCAGGCATCTTCCAATTTGTCGATACATCAGGACAACGCTTACTCCAATTAGCAGATCTCCTGTTATCATAATTCCGAATAGGTAGATATCGTCAACGTCCAAGACTGAAGGGCTCGAAAGGCACGTGGCACCCCTCCTCTCCCAAGGGTCCGACACGTGTTCAGCAACAACCATTCCGACAGGACTGACAGGTTACCCTGACCCCGAGATCGTGTCAATTTTGTTGAGAGGGCACTTGATCAATTCCTTTGTTTAGATTTTGGGGAGCAGTGCAATAAAAAGAGGCCAAAAAAAAAAACGTTAAACAAGACAGGACGAGACAAAGAGGCAAGTAGGGAGTGCGACCTTATTTGCCTAAAACCAAGAGAGAAAAAGTGGCCAAACAAGAAATGAATAAGTACTACTTAATAAATGACTACTACCCAATGTTCCCTCTAATTTTTCATGTGTGTGAGCAAACGCACAAACTCCCTGAGCATTCAGTGGAGCACATGTGAGCAACATCAGACGTGCCCACTGTGGCCACACCAGCGTCACACCTGTCCCAAACCTGACTAAATAACAATTTAAATGTTTTATTAAAATAATTTTATGATATAAGTGATGTTGCCCTCTTACAATGACAATAACAAAAAAACATGTTTTTCATGACCTATGTGCTAGTATTGTATGTCCTGCCTTTAAAATAAATGTTACCCCTTTCAGAGATTACATTTAGTTCCTGTAACTTTCTGTCTGTAAAATACATCTTTTTATTAGCATTTATGAAATCTAGTGACAACATTTCATGAATAATATCCTCAGATTAACATTCTTAATAAATGGCAGTAAAATAAGCGCACATCTGATTGTGGAGTCAGAGTGTTACAACCTGGCATTTACACAATGTGTGGCGTTGGGGTTGTCTGACTTTTTTTGTGGCAATTGTTGCGTTTGACCAGATGTTCCTCCAAGTGGGATGTAAAACGCTGGTCAGTCCCAAGTTCCTTAATGACATATCAACTGAACTCAAAAGGTACCACCAAGCATAGAATAGGTATTTTGTAATTTATTGTCAAATATTTGAGAATAGAGACCAGCCTCGAACAACACATCCAAATGCGTAGCCCAAGTTGATCTGGCCTTCCAAAGGCAAAAAGCAACTCTTTTCACACAAAGAAAGCCCCCCCCCCCCCCTCCTCTCAACACTGATAAGAAGAGAGACTTGGGGGTTGTGTTCACATTCCTGATGGTTTACGACCCTGTCTAACCAGGCAATCTGAAGACAAAGAGAAACTAGTATACAGAGTAAAATTAAGGAAAAAAATATGAGCAGATTCAAACATGATTATGAATAAAGAAATAGCTCTTAAACATATGCATTATCCACACCATAAACGCAGCACTGGCTATGTGCCATGAGAGCGTGTGTTGGTGCAGGTGAGACAGAGCGAGCGGCTTCTGTTGATATGACGGATGACAAAGTTGGTTTAAGCCTGGTTTGTATGGCAGAAAATTACCAGTTTTTATAGATACAAGTTTTTTTTAATCATATTTTTGGTGTGGTTACAAACAGTTTTGCTCAATAAAGTGATTGATGGAATTCCTGTCCGTAAAGTGTCTCGACAGACGATAATTGAACTGTGTTGACAAAGATTGTTTTATTCATGGGGGCCACTCTTGTAGTCACCTGTCACTCACAGAGTTGCATTGCAAAATCATACAGAATAAATTGTAATGTGTTTTATTTTGTTTAAAGTTCAGATGGGATTTTTGATTTCCTGCGCGGCATTAATTTGCTGTGCGCAGAGGACGCGTGAGCGGTGCGCAATTGCGCAGGCGCGCACCTTAGAGGGAACGTTGCTACTACCGTATTTTTCGGACTATAAGTCTCAGTTTTTTTCATAGTTTGGCCGGGGGTGCGACTTATACTCAGGAGCGACTTATGTGTGAAATTATTAACACATTACCGTAAAATATCAAATATTATTTAGCTCATTCACATAAGAGACTAGACGCATAAGATTTCATGGGATTTAGCGATTAGGAGTGACAGATTGTTTAGTAAACGTATAGCATGTTCTATATGTTATAGTTATTTGAATGACTCTTACCATAATATGTTACGTTAACATACCAGGCACGTTCTCAGTTGGTTATTTATGCGTCATATAACGTACACTTATTCAGCCTGTTGTTCACTATTCTTTATTTATTTTAAAGTGCCTTTCAAATGTCTATTCTTGGTGTTGGGTTTTATCAAATTAATTTCCTAAAAAAATGCGACTTATATATATGTTTTTTTCCTTCTTTATTATGCATTTTCGGCCGGTGAGACTTATACTCCAGAGCGACTTATACTCCGAAAAATACGGTACTACTTTTATAACACTGTTTTTGTATCTTATTTGTTTGTTTTTTATAGTGTTACTATTCGGCTAGCTCGGGGGTCAGCAACCCGCGGCTATCGAGCTGCATGCTGCTCTTCAGCGCCGCCCTAGTGGCTCCCTGGGTGTGTCCTCAGCATGACGTTAAAGTGCATCCGGCAGTGGAGGCTCCTCTATGGGGTCTTGGGGCACTAGCAGGTTAACCCCTTTACTACTGTTACCCCAGGTAGCCCTTGGCAAAGACCTAGTACCTAGCCAGGGATACGGTGAAGACCTCAACGGCGGAGCAGGCGGAAGACGGTAGATGTATGAACCACCCCATCCATGTGGGCCCAGTTATGGGGAAATAACAACCCAAGACCTCAACGGTGGAACAGGCGGAGGATGACTGCTAACCCTATGGAGCGTCACAACGGCTGGGATGGCGGATGAAGGCCGCAGCAGAAAAGGGTCCCCAGTCGTCTTGGACTCCATGCCACTGGACCCTGACCCGGATCTGTCAAGGATCGTGTGGTGACTGTCTGTGCACCAGTCTCCCCACGTTAAACAAAGGAGCAGTTTTAAAAAAAGGATTGAAAATGAAAAAGGTGAGGGAAAAATATTTTTTTTCTTTTAGTATGTTTTTTGTTTGAGGACAAATATGACACAAACCTTCCCAATTGTTTAGAAAGCCCACTGTCTAATATGTTTGTGTGTATGCTTCACTGATGAGAGTATTTGGTGAACATCGTTTTGTCCTACTAATTTTGGCGGTTCTTGAACTCACCATAGTGTGGACTGTGACGCAACAGTTTGTTTTAGATGTAAAATCTTCCACTCCTTCTTTGTCTCATTTTGTCCACCAAACGTTTTATACTGTGCGTGAATGCACAGAGGTGCGCTTCATTGGAGTGCTAATCAGGCATATTTGGTCAGTGCATGCCTGCAAGCTAATCAATGCTAACATGCTATTTAGGCTAGCTGTATGTTGCATCATTATGCCTCATCTGTAGGTATATTTGAGCTCATTTAATATATTTTACTTTTATCCTCTTTGTATATAATTTAGTTTGCATGTCTCATGACACATTTTTTGTATGTTATATTGGCTGCATTTCAGATAGTTGTTTGTGTGCCATGTTGATCCTGTCGACAAAAGTACTCACTTTTGCTTTTGGAAAATTGAGTGGGTTAGCAACTCTAGATAAACATGGCTACCCCCATTTACGGTGGCCTTTATGGGTCAAAAATCATATGACCAGCAAGA
Organism: Entelurus aequoreus; assembly: GCF_033978785.1. Lineage (NCBI taxonomy): Eukaryota > Metazoa > Chordata > Actinopteri > Syngnathiformes > Syngnathidae > Entelurus > Entelurus aequoreus. The sequence continues at coordinate 11,815,149 of NC_084742.1, read as the reverse complement.
AGTCTCATTCGTCGCGGTTTACCTGACACATGAAACTTGACAAATTGGGGGGGTTGCACTATCCACTTTAGCCGCCAGATGGCAGTGGAGTTTTGAATATCTTAACCTTGTGCAACGTTCATATTGTTGTTACTCAGCCAGTGTTTGTGGGTCTGATGAACTCGTTGCATTTTGTGGCTTTTAATGCCTCACAATCAAACACTTTTATGTTAAAATACTGAACAGATGTTTACCTTATCCCTATAAACATCCGTTCAGTATTTTAACATAAAAGTGTTTGATTAAAAGCCACAAAATGCAACGGGTCCATCACTGCCTGCTCTCATTTTCTCGCACATTTGACCCTCTGATGTTCTGTGTACCTACACTCTGTCCTCCTCCTGTCTAGGCCTGCTGTGTGTGTGTGTGTGTGTGTGTGTGTGTGTGTGTGTGTGTGTGTGTGTGTGTGTGTGTGTGTGTGTGTGTGTGTGTGTGTGTGTGTGTGTGTGTGTGTGTGTGTGTGTGTGTGTGTGTGTGTGTGTGTGTGTGTGTGTGTGTGTGTGTGTGGTACAGAGAATAATAATAATAATAATAATACCTGGGATTTATATAGCGCTTTTCTAAGTACCCAAAGTCGCTTTACATGTAGAACCCATCATTCATTCACACCTGGTGGTGGTAAGCTACTTTCATAGCCACAGCTGCCCTGGGGTAGACTGACGGAAGCGTGGCTGCAATTTGCGCCAACGGCCCCTCCGACCACCACCTATCATTCATCATTCAATTCACCGGTGTGAGTGGCACCGGGGGCAAGGGTGAAATGTCCCGCCCAAGGACACAACGGCAGCGATTTTTGGATGGTAAGAGGCGGGGAGCGAACCTGCAACCCTCAGGTTTCTGGCACGGTTGCTCTACCCACTACGCCATGCCGCCCCATAAAGAAAAGAGAACATCAATTTCCACACTTTTATTAGCCCCGGGTCCAGTGGACCCGGACATCTTATATGTAATAGAAATGTGTAGGGGGGGTGTATGCTGTGTGGTCATTAAATATGTATTCTGATATATGTTCTCCACAGAAAATGAGCCAAAGTCAGTGAGTCTCAGTTTGAAAAATTAATTAATTGTATCATTTTTCCTTTAATAAAAAAGGAAAACGGGTCCCACAGACCCGAACACCACACGAGGGTTCAAATGTGTTTAGTGGCAATTCCAACTTCGACCACAGCGCTAGTTGCTATTTACTGTACGGTGGCACTTTCCGTCATTTTTAGCAGACTGCATTGCAAAATGTTTAACCCGGCCTCTTCCTCTCACGGGAGATCCACACAAAATTGGGCCATGTGAATCCCCTCCCATCTAATTAGTATTGTCAGATTAATCAGAATGAATTTCGTTGTCCTAAAAATCTGGAAAAGTAAGATGGAAAGGTCACACGTCTGCTTTGATTTCCCTGAAAAATAGGAAGAAAAACAACAATTCCTCCCAGACGGACATTTTTTCTGTTTGTTTGTTTGTTTACCCGCTGAGCCTGCGACGATAGTGTCAGCGCCGCGACCTTCCATGTATCACCGCCAGCTCGCCGCGGACTCAATCCGCGACCCGGTGACAGTCCTATTTGCAAGCGCCGGCGGCGGCGGTTTATTTAGCAGAAATAGAGACAAGGATTGAACATGTCGGATGTGTCAAGGATGCAACAGCACATCCTTCACTGATGCTGTCATGAAAGCAGGAGATAGAAAACTCAGTCTGTTCCATGATGAACGCCTTTGACTCCCTTCTTACGAGCACGGAAACAACACCGTGTTGACAAGAAAGAGTTAGAGGAGGAAAGGCGAGCAGCACCGCAGGCACCTGACACCCGAGGTTTTTTGACATCTGAGGGGAATTCAATAGCAGCGCATCGGTCCACACCGGCTATTATATTTTCGCCATAAAAATTGTTCTCGCTGTCGATAGATGGACGTCGATGCAGGTGTCATGGTCCTACTCCTTACTACAAATCAACAAATCCTTTTTTTTTCACCCTGCACAATCCTACAGGGAGGATTGATTTTAACACTTATTTTAATGTATGTAATGTCAATTTCAAAAAAAATATAACATTATAAAATTATTTGAAAAACATAAAAATGCTGAAATAACCTAAAATAATAGTCTATACCAGGGGTCACCAACGCGGTGCCCGCGGGCACCAGGTAGCCCGTAAGGACCAGATGAGTAGCCCGCTGGCCTGTTCTAAAAATAGCTCAAATAGCAGCACTTACCAGTGAGCTGCCTCTATTTTTAAAAATTGTTTTATTTACTATGCAAGCTGGTCTCGCTTTTCCGACATTTTCAATTCTGAGAGAGACAAAACTCAAATAGAATTTGAAAATCCAAGAAAATATTTTAAAGACTTGGTCTTCTTTTGTTTAAATAAATTCATTAATTTTTTTACTTTGCTTCTTATAACTTTAAGAAAGACAATTTTAGAGAAAAAATACAACCTTAAAAATGATTTTAGGATTTTTAAACACATATACCTTTTTACCTTTTAAATTCCTTCCTCTTCTTTCCTGACAATTTAAATCAATGTTCAAGTAAATTTATTTTTTTTATTGTAAAGAATAATAAATACATTTTAATTTAATTCTTCATTTTAGCTTCTGTTTTTTCGACGAAGAATATTTGTGAAATATTTCTTCAAACTTATAATGATTAAAAAATTTTTTAAAAAGTATTCTGGCAAATCTAGAAAATCTGTAGAATCAAATTTAAATCTTATTTCAAAGTCTTTTGAATTTCTTTTAAAATTTTTGTTCTGGAAAATCTAGAAGAAATAATGATTTGTCTTTGCTAGAAATATAGCTTGGTCCAATTTGTTATATATTCTAACAAAGTGTAGATTGGATTTTAACCTTGTTAAAACATGTCATCAAAATTCTAAAATTAATCTTAATCAGGAAAAATTACTAATGATGTTCCATAAATTATTTTTAAATTTTTTTCAAAAAGATTCGAATTAGCTAGTTTTTCTCTTCTTTTTCTCGGTTGAATTTTGAATTTTAAAGAGTCGAAATTGAAGATAAACTATGTTTCAAAATGTAATTGTCATTTTTTTCGTGTTTTCTCCTCTTTTAAGCCGTTCAATTAAGTGTAAATATCATTCATTATTAATAATAACAGAGTTAAAAGTAAATTGAGCAAATTGGCTATTTCAGGCAATTTATTGAAGTGTATATCAAACTGGTAGCCCTTCGCATTAATCACTACCCAAGAAGTAGCTCTTGCTTTCAAAAAGGTTGGTGACCCCTGGTCTATACGCTGATTAGTTTAATGTAGTTCTATACGGGGATTAAAAATCACAGTTGTACTATGTCTGCTGTTGTTGTTGTTGAATATATTGATGGTAAATTTAAAAATATATATATAAATAGTACTATAAATCTATACAAAAACCATATTGAATTAATTTGAAAAACAAAAAAATGCTGCAATTTAAAGAAACAAAAGTCAATATGATTATTATAGTATTGCATTTCTATAGAGCTTAAAGGAGTACTGCTTCTAGTATACTTTGAAAAAGGCATCAAAAAATATTTTAAAAAATTCATAAGAATAATGTAAATAATTTATACATTAAGTCAAAAACATTAAATGCTGCAATAAACTAAAATAATAGTTTGTATGGTATATATAAATATGGGGGTTGAAAGAAAACTAGTCCGATAGTATTTAAAATATATATATATATTAGAAATGTATAGCAATATCATACATTTAAAAAACTGAATGCATAGGCTTAATAACGTACAAGTACTACAGATATTATATTTAAAAAAAATACAGAAAATATATTATATATCTTTCTATATGTATAAATAGTAAAAAAAAATCATAAAAATAATATTACAAATACATTTAAAAACTCGTAAAAATGCTGCTGTAGCTAGTATATTTTTTTTAATTAATAAAAAAATATAAAAAAATCATAGTGTTTTTGAATGAAAGAAATAGCTGTCCTAAATGTGTCCACTAGATGTCACAATAGCAATTCTTTGTATCTTTGTAGAAGATGCTACATACAGTATGTACAAAATAAACCACACGTTAGTACATCAGTCGAGGAAAATGATCAAACTACATGAATAAGATCCTGTAATTTGATTTTGATAACTTTTTTGGTAACACTTTAGTAGGGGTGGTATAGCTTGGTTGGTAGAGTGGCTATTAAAGAACCATATGGATAAACTGATGTTGTTGTGCTGGGACTCTCCATCTGTGAGCGTACCCCGGTTATGGAATAAGGACAACGTTTTATGTTTCAACTTCTTCTTTATATGTAACTTTTTTAGCAGCAGCAGCTAAGTACACTCTCACATACACACAGTTCAACACACTGACTCAAGGACCCCGGGAAGTAAACATAGCTGCCCGGTAAACTGCCTGACTCAAACAGACTCAACTTAAAAGGTGCATGACTACATTAATAGCTTGTTTACATCGACAATAATATAGTCAATTATATTCAACAATTAACATATTAAATAGGGAACTTTATCTTCTATCTTAATCACTGACAAAGGGAATTTATAACAGTGGCCGTGCCAGCAACTTGAGGGTTCCAGGTCCTTGGGCAAGACACTTTACCCACCTGCTCCCAGTGCCACCCACACTGGTTTAAATGTAACTTAGATATTGGGTTTCACTATGTAAAAGCGCTTTGAGTCACTAGAGAAAAGTGCTATATAAATATAATTCACAACATATAACATGTTCTAAGTAACAAAGACTTAATTTAGAGTTATTTGGTTAGGGCTAGGGTTAGAGGGTTAAGGTTGGGGTTAGGGTTATACTGGTTGTATAATAAGACCATGCAGAATAAAGTATTAATAAGTACTTAATAATAACTAATTAAGACCCAATATGTTACTAATTTGCATGTTAACAAGCAACTAATTAATGGTGAATATGTTCCCCATACTAAAGTGTTACCAATTTTTTTTATCTAGATAGATTGTAAATTAATCGCAATGAGTTGACTGATGAACATTCTCACGTAATTTATTCAGAAAATACAAATATAGACAAATAAAGTCTATATTAGTATATAGAGGTATATATGTATATAGCTCCAGACTGGAGAAAGTGATCAGGCGGGCCGGTTCTACGATCGGAATAAAACTGGACTCACGGGTGACGGTGGCAGAGAAGAGGACTGTGGAAAAACTAGTAGGCATCCTGGATGATGCCAGTCACCCTCTGCATACCGTTATCAGTAGCCAGAGGAGCCTGTTCAGTGCTAGACTGCTTCATCCCAAGTGCAGGACTAATAGACTAAAAAAAACTCCTTTGTCCCACACGCCATTAGACTGTATAACTCCTCTCTAGGGTGGAGGGGGGATACTAGGATGACAGGGGATGCAAAACAATAACAGTGCAATCATTTTTCATAACATGGTCACTACTGCCTACTGCCTAGTTTCTCTTGTTATATTCTTATTTTACTGTTATATTTTTTATTCTCATTGTTGCTTTTTATTTTTATTCTATTGTAATATTTTTCTATTTTGTTTCCATTTATACCCCCATTATTTACTTTTTACTTTTTAAATTTGATGTCAATTCTGTACACTGCTGCAGGAATTTTAATTTTCCTGAGGGAACTCTCCTGAAGGAATCAATAAAGTACTATCTATCTATCTATATACTATTAACCGCAACACGTAATTGTAAAAAAATAGTTTCTCTTGTTATATTCTTATTTTACTGTTATATTTTTATTCTCATTGTTGCTTTTTATTTTTATTCTATTGTAATATTTTTGTATTTTGTTTCCATTTATACCCCCATTATTTACTTTTTACTTTTTAAATTTGATGTCAATTCTGTACACTGCTGCAGGAATTTTAATTTTCCTGAGGGAACTCTCCTGAAGGAATTAATAAAGTACTATCTATCTATCTATCTATCTATCTATATACTATTAACCGCAACACGTAATTGTAAAAAAATAGTTTCTCTTGTTATATTCTTATTTTACTGTTATATTTTTATTCTCATTGTTGCTTTTTATTTTTATTCTATTGTAATATTTTTCTATTTTGTTTCCATCTATACCCCCATTATTTACTTTTTACTTTTTAAATTTGATGTCAATTCTGTACACTGCTGCAGGAATTTTAATTTTCCTGAGGGAACTCTCCTGAAGGAATCAATAAAGTACTATCTATCTATCTATATACTATTAACCACAACACATAATTGTAAAAAAAAAAACCAACAACAACATCATGATTTGTACAATTTCAAAATGTGCTTGTTATATTTTTTAAACAAAGATAACAATCTGAAGTTGTCTTTATTTTTAAGTTAACGTGCCGTGATTTTACCAGTGTCGGGAGTAGATTTTTTCTCAATGTGGCCCCCGATCTAAAATGAGTTTGACACCCCTGGTCTAACTTGTCTGTTACCTACTGTGCAAGAACTCCATTATAGACTTTCAACAACATACACAAAATGTCAGACGGGGTCAAAGATCAAACCACTTTCATCTGCAGCAGCTTTAAGATAAAACGTATTTCATGATAATAACACACAGTTTGTTTTTTTGTGGTCAAATTCCAAGTATTGACCACCTGGAAGTTGCGGAACGAGGGCGCGAGGTCGAGGCGTCGGGTCGAACATGAACTTGGGAAAGACGGGTGGAAATTATAACGAGGGGGGACGGGGGGTGGGGGGCTCTGCTGGTTGTTTGTTTGCACAGAGCGTCTGTCTCACAGCACCGTCTGTGGCAGGAATACTGATGCTGTTCACCCATTGGCTCCTTCCAAACTTTCAGTCCGTGGGGAACAGTCGGGAAGTATCGCACACATGCAACGGAATCTAACGAGTATCGGCGCCCGCCGTTAGTCGTTCGATTAGCGGCGGCGTTGGGAAAGTGCCATGACCCAATCAATGGAACTTTCCATCGGGGGGGGGGCGACATTGTTTACGTCCCTCTGCGGGAATGATTACAATGTGGCTAATAACGGGTCGAAATCCACTTTCCGACACAAAGGCTCGGAATAAAATGAGATCGTATTGATTGTGCGTTTGGATTACAACATTTGCTGTACGCGCAGATCCGCAGCATAATGGTCGGCACTTTTACCCGGCAGACTCTCAGCTAGGCCTTGCACGGAGAGACGGAAAGTTCTAGAAGTTGTATGTATCCTCTGCAGAAGTCGTGGAGCAGCGCATACATTATAGAAAACCAAGCACTTTAGAGGCAAGACAGAAGCAAGGATAAACAACCTGGAATCCAAACTGAGGTGTAGAACTTTGTTTACCTACACGTTTTACTACTTTAGTCACCATGGTGTCGACCACAGACCAGGAAGTAGACTGATAACTAACAAACGTCGCACAGTGTTTTTCCCTACACTGCAAAAAGTCAGTGTTCAAAAACAAGAAAAAAAATACAAAAATTAGGGGTATTTTATT